>NC_046161.1:53834163-53842043 GCF_011064425.1 Rattus rattus | reverse complement strand
GTATCAACTTTTAATTTCCTTTTTCCTCCCAGAGGGAATGTCTCTTACCAGTGTGATGAATCTGCCTCACCCCTTTCTATTAAAAAAATAAATAAATAAAGCCTTCCTATAGGTAATTTGAGCATTTGTCTATACTTTAAATATCATTGTTTGCAATTAGTTCAAAACCAACCTGAATATTACACTCTTCTGAAGTTGGCAGAATATCTGAACTCAGTCAACCAGAGGCTGAGGACACCCGATGGGTGCCCCTGTGCACACAGTTGCGGCAAGCTTAAGGGGAAGTCCCGGGACCTGGGATGGGTTAAAGCGACGTGTAGAACATGCACATCCTGTCTCTCTGCACTGACTCTGCTCACAGGAGCAGCCTGATGGAACCCCCCCAGCTTGTGCTGGGTGCAAAACCTAGAGGGTGAGATTGAGAGCTGACCCCCACTGTCACCCCAGATGTGGTAAGGTTCCAAGGACATGGTGTGGTCCATACTGGGGTCTTTGGTGCTCAGGAAGTGCAAAGCCCCATGCCATTGGTATGTCTCTGTCTAAAATGGCCTTCTGTGCAGTGCCCTTGCCCTGCCCACCACAGATGCTTGTGGGAACGCTGCTTTGTCCTTCCCGAGAACCCAAGTTTGCACTGTGCTAAGGGAGGGCCCCCCTCAAACCAAACAGCTTTCTTTATCTGTTAAAATGAAAATAAGCAAAAATCTAGGAGCATAGCCACCTTTCAGACTTGAAGAGGAACAAAAACAGAGAGACCCCATATCTCAAAAGTGATCTGCCACATCGCTCTGCACACGTGTGTGTCCGCACATGTGTGTGTCTGTGTGTGCACAAAGCCAAGTCTATACACTCATGTTCAGCAAGCAACACACCGGTCATGCTGCTGAGTTAGAACATACATATTCTGCATTCTTTGTTTATTCCACTTCATAGTTGTGCTATGACGTCATTTAATTTTTACTGTCAGCACACACTGAAGTCTGTTGTCTTGCTAGGTGGCATAGGATATTTTAGTAACCATATTTTTATGCACTGCTTTAAGTAAAAGAACGAGACCATGTATAGGATAAATATTCTAGAAACAACACAAGGAGGTCAAAGAGTATGTGCACATTTCAAACTTAGAGCGATGGAGCCTGACTGCTCTCCACAGTTAGCATCTGTGTGTGAGCTCATGCACACTGAGAGAAGCAGATGTCAGCTCCCAGCAGAGGACTTGGGGACATGAGCTTCCAAACTCTCTAATTCTTACTTAAGGTAGAAAAGAGTTGAGGTTCTCCTGGTCCATGTCTTCCTAGGTGATATGTGCATTATGAGTGAAACTGAGAGATTTTTATGGCTTTTAGCTGTTTGTATGTTTGTTGGGGAGGGACCATCTTCCATGACCTTCGACAATTCCCCACTGTTTTGTTTTATATGTATGAGTATTTTGTTGTGTGCCACATGTGTTACCTGTGCCCCAGGAGGCCAGAAGTGGGTGTTGGATTTCCCGGGACTGGGGTTATAGATGTTTGAGAGCCACCCTCTGGGTCTGGGAATTGAAGCTGGGTGTTCTGCAAAAGCAGTAAGTGCTCTTACCAATGAGCCATATCTCCAGCCCCTTATTACTGACTTTTAATAATGTTTTAAATATGAGAGAAATGAGTATTTCCTAAATTACCACTGTTATTTCAAATGAGCTCCTACTGCATCCTGGCCAGTGGCAAAACTCTCCCCTTTTTCATCTTTTTCAACTCAATGTGCAAAGGCATCTCACTTCTGTGGTGTGCTGCCTCTCCTAGGAGAACCTTTCAATGGGCAGTTGGAAACAGAAGATGGGCGGCCAGGAGGACAGAGAAGAGAGGGAGAAGAACCAGGAGAAGGAAGACTCACGTGAGAGGCCCCTGAAGTATTCACATCAGAATCCACGCCAGACCTTCCCAGTCAGGCATCCGGAGAGATTCTCTTCCCAATCGACCAGATAACTTAGTGCCTCCAGCACCACAGCACCCCAGGCGAAACCGGGACCACAACTGGAAGCAGCTGGGGACAACAGAATGCTCCACCACCTGTGGGAAAGGTAAGCCTGTGTGGAAATCCCAAGCCAGGCAGCTAAGGGAGAGATGCCCGGCGGCTGGGCCAGCCCTCACCTGCATGACCCACCTGCGAGACGGCTCGCTCATGTGGCATACAGGGTTAGAGGTCCCCAAGGTAACCCTGTCTCATCCAGTAGTGAGACTTTAGGATTCAGAAATCAGTGCTCCCACCCGTTTATCGCAGTGAGAGAGGACAGATTTGAGTGAGCAAGTGGACACGTGGGCCAAGTCCAGGAGAGCAGCTTCCAGGGGGTCCCTTCCAGCAATGCTATGTAACAGTTCACACCAAAGCCTACCAACCTGGGGTGCTCACCCAAGCCTTGGGGCACAGGTGTTTACAAAAGCGTTCCCAGGCCTTACTCTAGCACCCCAGAGGCCACCCTGACACAGTAAACCAGGGCATGAGGCACACAGAAACAGACGACCTTCACTGTCACCCTAGACCTTCACGACTCAAGATCTCAAGCATAGGAAACACTCAGGCAGAGTCTTGCCATGCCCCAAGATTGTGCCCTAGAAGCTACTCAACAAAGGTAGACAATTAAAAAAATACAGAGCAAGGCTGTGAGGGTGCACGTCTTTAATCCCAGCAGAAGCAAGTGGATTTCTGAGTTTGAGACCAGCCTGGTCTACAGAGTGAGTTCCAGGACAGCCAAAAGACACCATGTTCTGAGTTGAGCTTTCCCTGTGGCTATAGTATAGTCCATAATCAGAGAACATACCCACATACTTCAGTCTAAAAATTGAGAAATCAGGTTTATAGATGGCTGGGGTGAATGACATGATCTAAAGGTTTCAGGGGAAACAACGTGCGTCTTGGGGTCTTGGCATTTCACTGCAAGCTTTCATCTCCCTCCCCTCCCTTTTGTACACTCGTGATGAAAATTTTAATCCCAGGTTCACCCAGTGTCCTAGCCCAGTCGGCCAGGATCACCAGAGAAAAGCCCTGCCCTCACAATGTCATGTTTGTTCACTGTTGCAAGAAGGGAGCCGTGTGCCAGAGGCAGCCTCTCTCCATGGAAAAGGCAGACAGTACAGCACTGAGGAGAAAGATGGAGTTTCAGTGAATTGAGACAAAATGATGTTTTGATAGGCTGAAAGCAAAATTGGCTGCAGTTTTATATCAAGGGTGACATGTGTGAAGGGGTCCTCATCAGGTCTAGACTGTAACGCGGATCCAGGGCCCTTCCTTTGGCAACTCCAAAGTCAGGAAAGATGGGGAAATCAGTTTCTGGAAACCCTTGTGTAGCTCTGCCCTGTGATCTGGAAATTGACTCTGCCTCTGGTTCAGGGTGACTTACGGTCCTCCCTGCAAGGAAACACCCGGAACTGTGTAGGTACAATCTTCTTCCTCTATAGCCTGAGGGCATCTTATTCTGTGGTTGCCCTGAAACAGTTGTTCTCTGAGGAGAAGATGTTACTATAGAAACAAAAGCTGTGCCCCATTCCAAGCTTCCTAAAACCTGGAAGGCTCTGAAATCCACCCCAGACATTGATTTGATGATTAGCTGTTGTTTGGGTTTTTTGTTTTGTTTTGTTCTTTTCTCTTCAAGAGACTTGAATCTGGGCTGGGGAGATGGCTCAGTGTGTATGAATGCTTGCTGTGAAAGCATGGAGACCTGAGTTCAAATCCCAAAACCCACATAAAAGTTGGATGTGGGACATAAACCTCTATAATCTCAGCTCCCTTAGAGAGATGGGAGGCAGAGACATGAAAACCCCCAAATGCCTACCCTGGCCTGCACAGCAGAAAACAAGGAAACCTGTCTTGAATAAAAGTAGAAAATGAAGACCAACATGCCAGGTTATCCTCTGACGTTTATACATGTGACCAGAGAGAGAGACAGAGAAAGACAGAGAGAGACGGAGACAGAGACAGAGAGAGATCAGATCCAAGAGAGTCTTGGATCTGAGGGTATTTTTTTTCAAACAAGCCCTGGCCTGATGGCCTTGGGGACGAGAACTTAAGTCTTTGATTCTTTTTTATCTGGGGGTGACAGGATAGGAGTAGGTGGCTGGAATTCTTTATGTTCCAAGCCTTGGTGATTCCACAGTGATTGATCCCACCTGGTGATTGGAGATTTAACGTATGAGCCCTTGATGCGCTCACTTTACTGTGCTCAGACTCTGTGAGAGGAGAACGTGGTCTGAAGGGCAGCTGTGCCGGCTTCTATTGTAAGTTTGTAAGGGGAAATGAGATACCTGTAGACTGTGTCTTGACAGAGGTGGACAGCTAAGATAACTGCCAAAGGCCAAAGCCATTTTAATAAGATTTTATCCTAGGCATTACAGAGATAAGCAGAATATCTCAGCACTGACACAGGAACCTGAGATCCACTCCGTTCCAACTCCTGTGCCACTTATGAATTGGTGTGGTGCCCAGAGAGCTCAGAAGAAACTGCCACTGCGTGGTTTGCAGTGCAGAATTATGTGTGTAGAAGATTCCCCCCCACCCTGGGTAGAGACCACACGATAATGATGTGTGGATATAGTGAGGTAGGGGCTGAAGAGCTTGATCATCCAGGTGGCCATTCAGCAGGCCCCTCTCTGTTCTGTGTCAGGCACGATGGAGAAACACTGCAGAGTCCAAGTGCCCTCAGCCTGCCCCCAACTGCCTTCCCCTCCCTCCATTACTGCCCTCAGACACCTGACCAGCACACTCCTCTTCATACGCCACATTAGTCCCATTTCTGTGACAAAAGATATGACAAGAAGCAAAGCTGAGGTAGGAAGGGGGTGTTGTGGCTCTCAGCATGAGCGTCGATCATGGTAGGAAGTGATGGCAACAGACGCTGGGAGCAGCTGCCCACACTGCATGCACAGTCGGGAGGAAGAGGGCTGTGAATACCTGTGCTCAGCTCCCTTTCTCCTTTTATTTAGCCTGGGGCCCAAGCCCAGGGAATGGAGCTGCCCACAGTTACGGTGGGTCTTCTCACCTTAGTTAATCTAGAAGTTCCCTCCACACACATGTTTAGAGCTGGTCTCTCTCATAGGTGAGTTTCCAAGGTTACAATATTAACCATCGTTTGTTCCAAGCCCCAGCTCTGGTGTCCCCTCCACTGTGGAGCCTGCCTGATGTGTGTCAAGTAAGCACTCTTTCTTGGGAACTCGCAGCACTTTGGGTCACATTCCTTGGTTGGCTGGAATGTCTCCTCAGGTTTCCGCTTCATAGCTCAGCATCATGGTGAGCACATGATGTTTCTCTGTGTGAGCTCCTCAGATGTTTCCTGAGTAAAGGATACATTGTTACCACATTTTAAATGTACACAATATGAACTACCAGAAAAGACACAAGAGTTTATACTTATATTTTTCTTGCCTTTACCCATGCTCTGTGAATAGCATAAAGAATATGAATTTATTTTTCTAAATTAAAGTGTGGGGCTGAAGTGTGGTTAAGAGCACTGGCTGCTCTTCCAGAGGTCCTGAGTTCAACTCCCAGCAACCACATGGTGGCTCACAACCATCTGTCATGGGATCTGATGCCCTCTTCTGGTGTGTCTGAAGACAGCTACAGTGTACTCATATACATAAAATAAATAAATCTATTTTAAAAAATTGCGTGTATGTGCCTGCATAAGTTTATGTGCACTACATGTATGAAGTTCCCAAAGAGTCCAGAAGGGGGACATCAGAGCCCCCAAAACTGGTGGTTGTGAATCACCATGAGGAGGATGGTGGGAGCTGACCCAAGATCTTATGGAAGTATTCCTAACTACTGATCCATCTCTCCAGTCCCAAGAATGTAAATTTGAAGGTCCAAATTAAATCATGTTTTTCTAAGGCAGCCTTTACTTTTTACACTGTACACACACACACACACACACACACAGAATGTGAAGTATGAAATGTAATATCCACATGGTCCATTTCAAATATGTAGCCCGTACATATGCACACCCATGTGTGCGTGTGTGTGCCACACTTGGCATTTGCTGCTCTAGATTTCCAAGGTGACTGTCCCATTCTCTTCTCTACCCAGCAAACGGACTGGCTCTGAAGCTAGAAAGTTTCCGAGCGGTGCCTTGAAAATAAAGCATTAGCGGATCTATTTCCCTTCCTCTCCCTGTGACAAACAGCGAGAGCTGGCGGCCACCTCCTGTGCTCCCTCCAGTGAGCATTCCCAACCTTCGCAGCCGGGCCACAATATCGTCACCTACAAAGTTCCTGCTCACACGCCTTGCAATCAAGTTCATTTTTTTGTTTTAGTTTTTGTTTTGTTTATTTGTTGTTGTTGGTGGTGGTGGTGGTGGTAGTGGTGGTTTTGGTTGTTTTTGTTGTTGTTGTTGTTGTTGGGTTTTTTTTTTTTACAACTTTTGTCTCTAGCAACTTTCGTAGCTACATTTGGCTACAATGCAGCCCTTGGGCCACAGGATGGACACCCCTGGAACCCTGCGCTTCCATAAAAGTGGTGGCAGCAGACGTGCAGGGCATGGCCAGTGCAATGCAGACACACAAGGCACTGGGTAAACTGAGTCCTCAGCACAGGTGACAAGTGTGCCCGCACTGGGTACTCCTCAGCTACACAGCCCAAGGCCCTGTCCTCGAGAGATCGTCACCTGTCCCTCACAAATGCCCAGACCTCTGCCAGCCTCCTGGTTTGGCTCTCTTGGTTCCTATATTTCTAAGTCTGGGGTTACTCAATTTTTTCTTTTCTTTCTTTCTTTGTTTTAAATAATCCTTTTTTAAAAAGATTTATTTATTTTATGTATCTGATATGCTGTAGCTGTCCTTGGACACACCGAAAGAGGGCATTAGACCCCGTTGCAGATGGTTGTGAGCCACCATGGAGTTACTGGAAACTGAACTCAGGATCTCTGGAGGAACAGTTGTTGCTCTTAATCGCTGAGCCATCTCTCCAGCACCCCCTTTTCCCCAACTTTTTCTTAACCCTTCTTTCATGTAACTATGCTGTCTCACAGACCTCGACACCATTCCCCGGTTTCTGCTTCCGTTCCCAGTGTGCTGTGCTTCTGTGTTGACCAGTATCCCTTCATGGGAGCCTGGACAACTTTCTCAGGTTCATCCTGCTGCCTGAAGGCCGGCCAGCGTCTCCCCAACACCCTGTCCTTCTGTTAGCAGCCAGAGACTCACTGGAGACAAGGACAGTTCTTTCTGCAGACACTAAAGCTAACCCGAAGAAAGAAACCATTGCAGTCACAAGAGGCAAAAGTTATCAAGCTGATGTTTCCTCAGAACCAGAGAGACAAAGAGCCTCTCATTTCCTCTGCTTGGTACCTTTCCATGGAGCTGGACCATGGACAATGAGCAGTGCATGTACGAGCAGTCAGATGGGAGGAGAGGCAAGCAGTGGCCATCTGCCAGACAACCCCAAGCAAGGGCCATCTTCCCAGGCACAGAGCATTCCTACCGTATCCTGTATCGTTTGTGCTGTGTGTATTAGGTTTCCCCTTCTGCGAGCGCCAAGCAGTTGGGGTACCTTACTTAGCTTCTCAATCCACAAAGCCGTAAGTGGAAAAGTTAGACTCATGGGGTCTAGAGGGAAAGGATCGGGCTGCCTAAGAACTTTGCCTAATCCTCTAATAGCCGAGTTTCAAATGCACACTGCAGGCTGTGGACTGGGTCTTACTCCTCTTTGTAACTTAGCACAGTGTCTTAACATTGGCTGAATTTAATTTAAAATTATCTTCTGGAGCAGGATAGATGGCTCAGCAGTTAAGAGCACTGACTGCTCTTCCTGAAGGTCCAGGTTCAATTTCTAGCACCCACAAGGCTGCTGACAACTGTCTGTCATTCCAATTCCAGGGGATTTGACACTCTCTTCTGTGGCCCCTGCTCAAATATGGT
>NC_046161.1:53794163-53829163 GCF_011064425.1 Rattus rattus | reverse complement strand
AGTCTTGCAAATATTTACTGTGACTGGGGGAAAAGTGTAGGGGCTAAGGACATGGCTTAGTGGGTGATTGCTGCTCAAGCATGAGGACCTGAGTTCAGATCCCAGTACCCACATAAAAGCCAGGCATGATGGTAGCATCTGTAATATTAGTTCAGGGAGGTGGAGTTCACTGGTCAGCCAGACTATCTGAACCCACGAGTTCCCAGTTCACTGAGTGACCTTGACTCAGAAAGAAAGAAAGAAAGAAAGAAAGGAAGGAAGGAAGGAAGGAAGGAAGGAAGGAAGGAAGGAAGGAAGGAAGAAAGAAAGAAAGAAAGAGAGGAAGGAAGGAAAGAAAGAGGAAGGAAGGAAGGAAGAAAGAAAAAGGAAGGAAGGAAAGAAGGAAGGAAGGGAAAGGAAAGGAAAGGAAAGGAAAGGAAAGGAAAGGAAAGGAAGGAAGGAAGGAGTAAAGTCAGACCTGCTGGTGCACACTTTAATCCTGCCACTCAGGAGGGAGAGGCAGGTGGATCTCTGTGAATTCCAGGATACCCTGATCTATACAGTGAGTTTCGGGCTAGCCAGGGTTATATAATAAGACCCTTCTCAAAAAATAAAAATGAATAAATAAGACAGAAAGCGACTGAGGAAGGCACTGATGTGAGTAGTTATGAGAACCTTACAGGAAGGTGACCCTCACCACGACGATGCTCAGGGATCCCCTGTGTCTGTTTCTGCAGTGCCCGAGTGTGACTGGGATGCCGTCTCTTTTCTGCCTACCTCAGCAGATGTGCCTGGTCTTTCAGGAGCACATATGTGCAGTTCAGTCCCTGCTGTGTGGGGGAGGATACCCCCTTTTCCCCCATTTCCACTGCAGGCTTCCAAGGCCTGAGAAGCTCCTTTAGATCGAAATCTGCCGTGCTTTCCCCGGCCACTGGCATAGTAGAGAAACTTTCAGGTCCCATCATCCTGGTCCCCTCTCTGGGCCCTGGCTCTATCGTTAACCAATTAAGTACATGGGGCATTTGGGGACTGGCTTGCCCCAGGTGCAGATACCTAAGTGTAGAAGGCAAAAGATTAAATAAGTCCATTCAGCAGGTGAAACTTATGTAGTTCAGTGAGTCCCTGGCCCAAAAATATAAGGTAGAATGCAGTTGAGGAGGGCGCACCAGCATGAACTTCACACACACACACACATTCACACATTCACACACACATTCACACACAAGTACATATACATAATTACAAACTGTATTTACACATGAAAATTTTAAACAATTTGAAAAACAAAGGAAGGGAATGTGTAGAGAGCCACGTGACTTCAGAGGCGGCAGAGAGTGTGTTAAAGGGGTAGGCAAGGATGCCTTAGAGGAAAGGCACCGGAGTCCAGCCCTCGAGCTTCTGGTGTTTCCTGGTGATGGGGAAGATATCCAGGAAGAGGGAACCCCGTGCTCTCAGAGCCTCTCGTGTGTCATGGGACTGCGGCCACGCTAACTATCTAGAATGGGGTACCGGGCAGAATATAGAACATATGTAGAATGGGACAGTCAGGACCACTTAAAATTGATGAATTGTTTGTTTCTAGAGATTCCCACATAGCACATGCAAACATGTGTCTGTGAGTGACTAGGACCCTAGAAGGCAAAGTAACAGATAAGGAGGAGACTCCCTTCATGGAGTATGTCCTGTGTGAGAAAAGGTCAGCTATTTAGAGAAGAAAGTTGGAGGGACAGTGAGTCCTTGGCATCATTTGGAGGTCTCCCCAGCACCCGCAAGGACCCTGCTAACATGCCGTCCTTCTGTCTTACAGTGCTCAGCAGAGTGTGGGGCTGGAGTGAGGACACGCTCGGTGGTGTGCATGACCAACCACGTCAGCAGCCTGCCGCTAGAAGGCTGTGGGAACAACAGGCCAGCAGAGGCTACACCGTGTGACAATGGGCCCTGCACAGGCAAGGTGGAGTGGTTCGCTGGCAGCTGGAGTCAGGTGCGTAGCCAGAGCTGGGTACATCTCTCTGTCCCTGGAAGAGGCAATATAGCAGAGGGGTTAGAACATAGCTTTGAATCTGGCCGTGCTACTCACTACCTGTCGTGACCTGGAAAAGCTGCTGATGTTCTCGGTTTGTCATTCAGCCAACGGGTGCACCTTCCTTCCTGTGTGCCCACCTAAGCACATTATAAATCCAACAAGATTCAGTGTACACCTACTGTGTGCTCTCTTAAGCACCTTGTTCAGCCAAGAAAGTTCAGTGAGCACCTACTACTGTGTGCTCACTTGAGCATGGTGAGCTACATCAGTGAACAAAACAAAACAAAGCTCTGTGCTTCAGGGAATGATCATGGGCAGCCTGACGTACAGTAAATGCGGCAGGTGGCTGCTGCTGCTGTATCTTACCATTAGCTGGTTTGTTAGGTACTCGACAATGTCAGAAACTGCCGTTTAAAAATCTGGAGATGGGGCCGGACATGATGGCTCGCAACTTTAATCCCACCACCAGGAGGCAGAGGCAGAGGCAGAGGCAGAGGCAGAGAGGCAGAGAGAGAGGCAGAGAGAGAGGCAGAGAGGCAGAGGCAGAGGCAGAGGCAGGTGGATCTCTGAGTTCAAGAAACTCTTGTCTACAGAGCAAGTTCCAGGACAGCCAAGGCTACACAGAGAACTATGTCTTGAAAAACAAAATTAATAAGTAAACATAAAAACTTGGAGAATGGGGCCTGAGAGATTGGTCAATGGATAAAGCATTTGTCACACAAGCACAAGGGCCTGTGTTTAGATTCCCTAGAAGCCGTGTGAAAGCCAGACACGGCAGCACACATCTATAATCCTGGTATTTCTCGGCTGAGATGGAGAAGTGTCCATGGGGCTTGCAGGCCAGCCAGCCTGGAATACAGCAAGAGAGAGAGCAGCAAGAGACCCTGCCTCAAAGTAGAATGTGAAGGTCAATATGCACGCTTACCGTGACCTCCAGATATGCAGCAAGGTCATGTTTGCCCACACTCACACACATGCACACATACATCATACACACAGATATTTAAGTGTTTGCTTGTATAGGAGTGCTCTGTTTGCTTGTACACATGCATGCCAGAAGAGGGCATCAGATGCCTTTATAGATGGTTATGAGCCACTATGTAGTTGGTGGGAATTGAACTCAGGACCTCGGGAAGAGAAGCCAGTGTTCTTAACCACTGAGCCATCTCTCCAGCTCACCGCACTTCTTTTTAAAACTGGAAGTATATGTTATAAAAACAGATAATAAAGAAACTAAAGTGACCTTCGACCAATGAGCTGATTTTTCCTCCTTGTTCAGCATTGAGTATGAAACCCTGAGGAAAAGCTAGAGAGCCAGGCCAGTGACTGCCCTGTCACAGCCCCTACCCCACCCACCTCCACTGCCTGCCTGGATTTGAGTTCTTGGCCCTCTTAGCTCTGGTTCCCAGGGCTGGCTGATTCTCCAAGGCCTTTTGTTTGAAGGTCATGATTTGTACGGTATCCAGACACTGGCTCCGAAGGAATTTTTTAAAGTAGCTTCAAAGACAGACCTTGACAAAATTGGCCGACTTTTCCCTGAAACTGATACAGGCCCTTTGGAAAGCAAGTCGACAGCAAAGGGCAAGAGGCAGAACACACCATTTGCCTTCCCCACCATGTAGGTCCATTTTAAGGAAATAGTCAGCTGGGCGTGGTGGTGCAGGCTTTTAGTCCTGGCACTCTGAGGCAGAGGCATAGATCTCTGTGAGTTCAAGGACAGCCTGGTCTACAGAGTGAGAGCCAGAAGAGCCAGGAATACATCATGAGAGCTTGCCTCAAAATAAATTTTTTTAAAAAACAATTATTCAAAGGGAAAAATAAAGATTTCTTCAACAAGAATGCTCCTAACCTCAGGATCTTGTCATTTGTCCTTAGCCAGTAAAATGTCACATAAAGATCACATGTCTACACATGACACCGTCACAAAGATATATAAACAATGCTCATTAGAGTATCCAAGGTGCACATGACACCATAGCCAGCCGCAGAGTATGAAAATGCAAAGCCTGGTGCTTGGGGAGTGTTTGGGGGTGGCTCACCAGTTCAGAGCCTGTGGAAGACCTGAGTTCAGTTCCTCATACACACGTGGGGTATCACAACCATCCTTAACTCTGGTTCCAGGGGATCCAATACCCTCTTCTGGTTCTGTGGGTTCATACTACATACATGGAGGTAAAGCCCACACACACACGTTTTATGTATGTGTGTACGAATAGGGGGGGTTCATATATTCATATCCATGCAGGAGTGCTTCGTTGGTAATTTGCCTAACATGCATGAAGTCCCAGGTTCAATCCTCGGCTCTAATAAGATCAGGCATGTTGCGCATGCCTGTAATTCCAGAACTTGGAAGGTTTAGATTTAGGATTTAGAAAGATCCTAAATTCAAGATTACCTTAGGCTACATGGTTGAAGCCAGCCTAGGCTACAGGACATCCTCTGTTGAAAAACACATACGTATTTTATAATCTATGAACTGTTATATAGACTGTATGGGGAAATGGTTTTTCTTTTCTTCTTCTAATGTTTTGATTGATAAAAATCTGTAAAATTCAAAAGGTTCAGAGGAAGGGGTTGGAGTATTTCCAGGGCTGCTCTCATGGGCAACCCTCGTGAACATTAATATAACTGATCTCAGGGGATTCCTGACACACAGTGAGGTAATTTCACCTCCCTGAGTCTGTTTCCTTAGGAGGTATCTTTGCTTTCCTGCTGCTATGAGAAGACACTTTGGCCAAAAGCAAACTGGGGAGGGGAGGGTCATTCCATTCCGTTCAATGCTTTTCCACGTCACAATCCATCGTGGAAGGAAGTCAGGGCAGGAGCTCAAGCAAGGCACTTCAGAAGGACCCTGCTTACTGGCTCCCTCAGGCTTAGAGTTAGCTACCTCTCTTAGACAGCCCAGGCCCACCTGCCTAGGGATAACACCACCCACAGTGGGCTGGGTCCTCCTACATCAATCGGCCACCTGCCTAGAGATGGTACTGCCCACAGTGGACTGAGTCCTCCTACATCAATTAACACTCAAGAAAATGTCCACAAGCCAATCTGATGGAGGCCATTCCTTAACTGAAGCTCCCTCTTCAGGTGTGTCAGGGTGACAGCCAAGGTTAGCCATCACAGAGGGCTTTGTAGGGGACAGGTCATACAGGGTGTCACCCATGGCTGGCAGTAGAAAACACTTAGTCAAAATCAGAAGTCCTCTCTGTGCTTATTAATTGTTTTACCTGACAGCTGTGCCATGCCTTTGCCCCGGCCATGTGCCAACAAGCTGCACTATGGCCCACGTCCCCACAGCAGACATGGAACCATGAACTGGATGGGAGCAGCTGTGCCAGCCATGGGGCTGGCAGCTCAGCAGCTGCAGAAAAGACAGAGGGTACCCCAAGTGGTGTGGCTACTGTCACCCCTGCATACATCACCGCCTCTACCCCCAGGTTGCTGTCACCCACAGACAAAAATGGATCTATCTTTGGAGTGTCACACCATGTCCTTGAGAACCCACTGAGACCCAGGCCTTGGCCCATCTTCTCTCAGCCTTGGTGCTGGTGAGTCTCCCAGACATGGCTGCAGTGGGACTCAGGTATCAGTTGCACCAAGATGTTGTCCGGCCCTCACACAGGCCATTGTCAGTGTCTCCTCAGCTGCGTCCACCTTATTTTCTTAGACAAGTTCTCCCTCTACCCTGGAGGTCACTACTCGGTCAGACAGGCTGACCAGCGAGCCTCCAGGATCCTGTCTCTGCCTCCCAACACTGAAAGCCACACTTGCTTTCTACACGGGTGCCGAGGATCTGAACTTGGGTCTTCTCGGTTTTGCCATGGACCTTTTACCCACAGGGCCATCTCTCCAGCCCCTGTATTCCTTATCAGCAATGGAGTTTACCAGTGCCTCTGCCAGCTTCTGTTAATTTTTACGCATTTTGGTGTTTGGCTGCATGTGTCACTGAGGGTGTCAGAACCGCTAGAACTGGAGTTGTGAGATGCCATGTGGGTGCTGGGAATTGAACCCGGGTCCTATGGAAGAACAGCCAGTGCTCTTAACCACTGAGCCATCTTTCCATCCCCAATTTCTATTCTTGTATCCTGTGTCTTGCTCTTCATCCCCCTTTGTGTCCTGTGACACCCGTCTGTCTCGGCTTCTTCTCCAGTGTTCCGTCGAGTGTGGCAGTGGGACACAGCAGAGAGAGGTGATCTGTGTTAGGAAGAATGCAGACACCTTTGAAGTGCTCGACCCTTATGAGTGTTCGTTCCTGGAGAAGCCCCCAAGCCAGCAGGCCTGTCACCTCAAGCCTTGTGGTGCTAAGTGGTTTAGCACAGAATGGAGCATGGTAAGTCGCGGTGGCCCATAGATGACTCTGGGGAGGGTCCTGGGCTCAGCCCATGAAGAGATCCTATATCCCTGTGGCATCTACTCAGTAGACACAGTGAGGGAGAGCCTGCTCTGTCAGGGAACACTGAAGCTTACGGATTTGGGTTTCTACACAGACATGTTCAGAAGCCAATTCTCAAGCTTTGGGGTATATCTGGGGGTCTTGCTTAAAAAGACTAATTCTTTTACATACACACACACACACACACACACACACACACACACACACACACACACACACACACCAGCTAAGACCCTTATGATCACTAAGCAGTACGTGGGTGTCTTGGGCTGCATTTTGACAGTCATCACTGCAGAGAATAGAGGTGGTTGAAAGGACTCAACGATTGCTGTTTAAAGCACAACACTGTAAGCTGGGCACCACCGCATGTGCCTGCAACCCCAGCACTGGGGAGGTGGAGACAGGCTAGCTGAAGTGATGAGCTTCAAGTTCAGTGAGAGATCCTAGCTCAAAAACTCAAGTGGTGAGCCAGGCATGGTGGAGCATGCCTTTGATCACAGCACTCGGGAGGCAGAGGCAAGCAGTCTCTGTGAGTTCAAGGACAGCCTGGTCTGCAAGCAAGTGCCAGGACAACCAGAACTACATAGAAAGACTGCCTCAAAAATATATTAAATACATACATGCATACATACACACATACATTCATACATACACACATACATACATACATAGATACATATAAACATACATGCATGCATGCATGCATACATACAGTGTAGAGAAAATTGGAAAAGATACTGCTGCCAACTTCTGGCCTACACATGTGTGCCCACACATGTGCACACATACCTACAAACACATGTCCCCACATATACACATTTACACGTACATACACACACACACACACACACACACACACACACGTGTGAATACATACACTACATTGCTACATTATGCAGTGAACCCTCTGTGAGAGTTCTGTGAGTTCAAGGCCAGCCTGGTCTACAAAATGAGTTCCAGGACAGTCAAGGATGTTATACAGAGAAATCCCCATCTCAGAAAACCAAAATGATGATGATGATGATGATGATGATGATGATGATGATGATGATGGTGGTGGTGGTGGTGGTGGTGGTGGTGGTGGTGGTGGTGGTGGTGGTGGTGAGGATGATGAGGATGATGATAAATTTTAAAAAGAAATTGTCTTTTAAAAATTCTTTCCCAGTTCCACCCACTTAAAGAGCCTAGAAACCAAATAGACTCAATAGCAAAAGGACTTTCTCCCATCCAGAGTGTAGCTTTGATTGACATTAGTAGGAGCCAGAAATTCTTTCATACCGAATCTTCTTCAGGACTCAAATGTCACTCTTACAACAGCAGATGAACTAAGTAGTTTGAGACATTGCATGTCAATGGCTGCTGACATCCCCAAAAGAAAGACAACCACAGCAAGGCCCCCAGATATACCCCAAGGCTTGAGAATCATTGGCTTATGAACGTGTCTGTATAGAAACCTATATCTGTAAACTTCAGGGTTCTCCAACAGAGCTGAGGCCTCCTGTGGATCCGACTAACAGTTTCTAGAAAACGGAGAAAACAGAGGTTAAAATATGCTGTGGGATAGGGTCAGCAATCAAAGGAAAGCCCCACAGAGCAAGTGACCCTTGGTTCCTTCTCCAAAAGAAACAACGGCTGGGGACGTGGGCCAGCGGGCAGAGTGCTTGCCTAGCATGCACAAAGCCCTGGGGCCCGTCCTCAGCACCACGTAACCCGGGCGTGGCAGCACAGGCCTGTAACCCTATTACTTGGGAGATGGAGGCAAGAGAAGTGGGAGGCTACCCACACGAGACCTCTACAAGATGGGTCCCAGCAACAGTCCCTCACAGATGGGGAAGGGATTCATGAGGCCCCGCCCCTCTCTGAGGAGCTGTCCTCAGGTAAGGGTTGCTGGGAGAGGAGCAGTCACTTTCTTCAGCAATCTAGTCACCGATAAATCGCCCCCCCCCATGTTCATACAAGCAACCCTAATTAAGTGGGTCACAAACACACACATAAAACAGACATGAAAATAGGAGGGGGACTTGCTGAGAGGAAGGGGGTCAGTGGGGGTGGGAAGGGCTGAGTAAAGGTGGTAAGGGATGAAAATAGCTAAAATCCAAATGCATGCAGCCGCATGGATGGCACTGCCAAAGAATAGCACATTTTCAAAACAATGAGGAGACAGTCAAGACCATCCTTGGCTACGTTGGGGAGCTTGAGGTTAGCCTGGGCTACATGAGACCCTGGCTCCAAAAAATGAATAATTTTTGTTTTAAATTTTTTAATTAATTTAAAATTTTTTTAATTAATAAAAATTAAGTAACCGTGAGATGGCCCAGCACATAAAGACACGTAACTGTGGGAAGACCTGAGTTCTGTCTCTGGGATCCACATTGGAAGGAGAGAACCAACACCCATGAGTTATCCTCTGACCTCCACACCTACCCCATGGAACCCACAAACACACATAATAAATGTGATTAAGAAAATTAATTATTGGGGTTGGGATTTAGCTCAGGGTAGAGCGCTTAGCAAGCGCAAGGCCCTGGGTTCGGGCCCCAGCCCAAAAAAAAAAAAAAAAAAAAAAAAAAAAAAAAAAAAAAAAAAAGAAAAAAAGAAAATTAATTATTGTGATGTGGTAGCCCACACTTTTACTCCCTGCACCCAGGAGGCAGGCTGATCTCCGTGAGTTCCAGGCCAGCTTGGTCTACAGAGTGAACTCCGGACCAAGTCACAGCTATGCAGTGAGACCCTGTCTCAAAGAAAATTTGTCTAAATTCTTAAACATTAAAAATAAACAAGTATAAGGTGATAGAAGGGAGACCTGTGGGTTTAAATTAAGAACTATAACCAAAAGTATAACTGAGATACAGATCCTAGTTGTTGTTGTTGTTGTTATTATTATTATTATTATTATTTCATGTTTATTTTTATCTTATGTGTATGGGTGTTTTGCCTCCATATATGACTCAGTACTACCTGTGTGCAGTGCCCTTGAAGCACAGAGCAGAGGGCATCTCTCCTGAGGCTGGAGTTTTAGACAGTTGTGAGCCACCATGTGGGGACTAGGAGTTGAACCCAGGTCCTCTGGAAGAACAGCAGTGCTCTTAACCTCTGAGCCATCTCTCCAGCCCCTGTTTTGTTTAGCTTTTTAAAAATAATACTTTGTATTTATCATTTGGAAATGCCCTGCCCTTAGACAATCCATTCCATGTCTACTCATGTCTGTGTTCCTCCAACCTGACCCTGATTTTAAAAAAGAAAACCTTTTAAATATGAAAGATTCACCGAATTTTTAAAAATGAGACGAGAAACAGTAAATATATAGATTTGAAGATAAGAAGGTACAGCAATGGTAACTTTTAAGGTTCCTTCTTTTTGGAGCCTTAAAATATTATGGGAGGTGCGGTGGAGACTAGAATTCACTCAAAACAGTGCAAGGAGTGGGTGTGGGCGTGGGGCAGACAGGACAAGGTAGCTGACCCGCTAGGTGTCGTGTGGAAGTGTGGTTTAGTGCTCGCATTCCCTTTAAGGAGTTGTTTGAGTTTCCCTGGATTCTCCTCCCTGGTGCAGGGACCTAACAGGCTGCTGAGAAGTCTGACATTTTCTCTCTTTTGCCCCACAGTGTTCCAAGAGCTGTCAGGGCGGATTCCGGGTGCGGGAAGTTCGGTGTCTCTCAGACGACATGACCCCAGGTAGCCTCTGCGACCCCCAGTTGAAGCCAGAAGAGAGAGAATCTTGTAACCCTCAGGACTGTGTCCCTGAAGTTGGTGAGTTTGGGTTTCTACCTGACAAAAAAGAGAAATGAGCCTCCTCTCCATCTGTCAAGTTATCCAGGGTGAAAATGGTTGAGTTGGTTCTCTGTGACCTGCATTGCCACAGCGGTGTGAGTCTTGGGGTAGGGGGACAGCAGGGGGCTCAGGGTGCTTTGATGTCATAATTTCATAGTTTAAGACTACAACGCACTGGGATGTGCTCCGAGTCTCATGATGTGAGCTACTGATGTGGACATTTTTAACTTTAGCTCTGAGAGTCATTCAAAGGCACATAGACAGTTATTAAGGTTTATTTATATATTCAGTTTTGTTAACCTTGTAATTTCCTTTTCTTCCCCTTTATTGGATTTTACGTCTGAAGTGAAGTAGTTTTTCCTCCCTTGAAAAGACACCATAGCTAAGTCTAGAAGAGCAAACCAGAGTGGTTTTTAAAGAAAAATCAGACTGGGGCCGATTGCCAGAAAGCTTGCCTGCCATTCACAAAGCCCTGGGTTTGATCCTAGCGGCACACAAACCAGGCCTGGTGGTGAGTGCCACAAGCCTGGCACTCCTTTGCTGAGACAGGAGAATCAGAAGACCGAGATCAGCACCTCCCAGTACCAAGCTCAAGGCCAGCCAGGGGTACATAAGAGCTGTTTCAGAACAAAACCCTCTCACATCTTATTAGTGAGAAACCTTTGACAAGCGTGTGCTGGCTGACAGTGGGCCTCAAGAATACACAAACTGGTTATGGCGGCCACGCTTTGCTCCCAAATCTATACAATCAAGTCCAAGGATCTGGCCGTTTTAGCCAACTTTAATTGCCCATGTCTGTGTGTGTGCCTGAGACAACTTTCTTTTTCAGTGTTGCGTCTTAATGCAACCTTTTCAAAAGCAAGGCAAGGAGCAATGGATGATCCAAATTCAAATCACTTCAGCTGTGTGGTGTTGCCAAGACAAATAAGTAAATAGCTGATGTGCGTGACCCAGACATGGGAATTCTATCGATATTTACTTTTGAGGCCTCCTGCCTACAGAGTCCTTTATACTGATTGTAGCATTTTTTCCTAAGATGTGTTACAAGTTTTTTCTTGCATCTCCTTCTCCTTTACCCTCCCCCTCCTTTTCCTTTATTCCTTTGAGTTAGTGTCTGTCACCGCGCTGTGCTTGGCTGAGTCGGCTGGCTAGCGGCAAACTTCAGAGACCCACCTGTCACACCCTCCCAGCCCTGGGATTACAGCACACACTACATGCACAGTGCTTCCGTGTAGGGCCTGGGACTCAAGCCCAGGTCCTCGCACTTCCATGGTGACGTCTTCTCAGCACTGACATGATGTCAGTCAAGATCCACTCAGGATCTTTAAATGGGATATATCGAATACGAATCAGACTTATCAAACTGTTTATATCAAATAACAGCAGAGAAAATCCAGAGAAATCTTGAGGATAAGAGCATTGGGGGACTTATTCTGTCACAGACAAAGGCATGCGGCCGGCTCAGGGAGAGGTGAGCAGGTAAAAGCAGACAACAGGACGTCCTCAAATAAACCAAAGATGCTTGGTCCGTGGTGGAGTTCGCATAGGAGTCTAGGGAAAGGGTGAGCTGTTCAATGATAATCAAACAGTTCATCTACGCTTGCATAGATGGAAAGACAGAGAATCCCTGCCTCTCAATACACGCACGCGCGCACGCGCGCGCACACACACACACACACACACACAAGCACACACACACTCACACACAGGCACATATGCTCACACACACTCCCCAGTTCCTGGAGAATTAAGGAAATAAATGTAATCAGAAATTTTAAACTTTAAGAAAGGACTTTGAGGAGGGAAATGTTTTATCTTAGAATAAGGAAGAAGTTCTTAAAGGAAAACCCCAGAGTGGTCACAAGGGAAAATACTACAATACCAATAACATTAAAACGTCAAGTGACCACTTATCACGTGACATCATAAAAGAAGTGCCAAGAGGAGCTACAAGCTTAGAGGAGAAGCTAGCAACATGGCAACCAGTAAGGATAGGGATCTGTGGTGAGAGCTTGTTAAGTTCACAGGCAAAAGGAGAGCTGCCCCCAGCAAAGGGAGCCTGAGGGGCAAACACTGATACAATGTGTTCACCTCACGCAGAAGTTTAGCGTTCACTAGACAGACACAAATACGGCCCATGGTGGGAGACAATTCTGCTGACCTGGGGTTGCACCTCAGCTAGCAGAGGGCTTGCCCAGCATGCACAGTGCCCCAGGATTGCTCTCCAGCACTGCATAAACCACACATGATGGTACACACCTAGAACCATCCCCAGCCCTGGAGACGGAGGCAGGAGGATTAGAACTTCTCATCCTCCGGGATCAAGGCCAGCTGAGGCTACGTGAGATCCTGTCTTCTTCCCACTGCCCTGCCATTCCCCAACCCCCAAAATGGAATGCCAGTGTTCTGCCAAGAGAAACACAAATAGCCTCGCATAGTTTAGAGGGCAGCCATCACATCTAATAAGGCTGTGTGTGTCTTAAAACTCAGAAAGAACACTTAAAACTTCGCTCAAAAGATCGCTGTTTCTAACAGGAAAAAAATGGAAACCAAGTCTACCAATGGAAAATGCATCCGTTATATATTTACATGGCTGTCCTCCCCAGTGATATAAACAAATCCATAAATTCAATTTCAAAAAGTGGCCAAGAGTTATGTGAATGTCTACATTTTCTGAAGTTTAGGTGTCACCGTGGTTAAAGAGAGATGGGAGATGGAGAGGTGGCCCAGTGGTTAAGAGCACTGGCTGCTCCCCCGAAGGACCTTCCCATCAACCACACGGCGCTCACAGCCGTCTGTAATGGGCTCTAATGCCCTCTTCTGGCGTGCAGGTGTGCATGCTGATAGAGCACTCATACATAAAATTTAAATAAATCTTTTAAAAACTAAACCACCATCACATACAGGAGCCGGGGAGATGGCTCGGTGGGTAAAGTGTTTGTTCCACACTCAAGGATCTGAATTTGGATCCATGGCACCCTCATAAAAGCTGGGTGACCCCAGCGGTGGGATGTGAGACAGGAGGCTCTCTGGGTTTGCTGACTAACCTGACTAGCCAATCAGTGAGGTCCTGGTTCAGTGACCAGAAAACTAGGTGGAGGAGGAAGGATTCGTGAATACCAAGGAGCTACACATGGTATCAATAGTGGCTGGGGAGGAGCCACTTTCTTCCATGGTGTAGCCAATGTAAGGTACCCATACTCAGGTAAATTACCTCACACGCTTGCCCATGCAAGCAGCACCAGCTAAACTTACTGTAACAGGAGTTAAAAATCGGCACGCCATCTTCTCCTGGCCTCTTTGTGAGAAGAAGCCCTCATAGCTGGTTCGTCATCCCTGTCCAGTGTCTTCAGCATGACCATCCTGGGTCTCGCTATGCTACCCTGGCTGACCTTGAACTCCCGAACTTCACATGTCAGCCTCTCAAGTGCTGGGATCCAGGCTGCCCACAATCCCTGGGCATTCTTGAACATATATTCTCTCCCTCTCTCCCTTCCTCCCCCACTCCCTGTCTCTGTCTCTCTCCCCCAATCCCTACCTCCCTCTCTGCACCTCCCTCTCTGCACATGCGTGTGCATGTTTGTGGAGGCCTATTGGCTTTCTTCCTCAACTGCTCTTCAACTTATTTCTCAAATGTCTCTGTTTCCTTTATCATTCTTTGTCAAGCCCAAATACATATTTAATACATATTTAATATCTGGGGTCATTTTTACATACATACATACATACATACATACACATATACACACATAACCCCACATACATCCATACACACACAGACACAGACACACACACACACACACACACACAAGGAGGACCCAAGTGAAGTGCTGTGTCTCCTACCCTTTCTCTTCATGCTGGTCCTGGCTGCCTCTTGGGCTCAGCAGTCTCTTCTGTTCTCTTCCACCGTAGATGAAAACTGCAAGGACAAGTACTACAACTGCAATGTGGTGGTCCAGGCGCGCCTCTGTGTCTACAACTACTACAAGACCGCCTGCTGCGCCTCTTGCACCCGAGTGGCCAACAGACACACAGGCTTTCTGGGGAGCCGATAACACTCCTGCCCTCCTGGGGTTACAAGCAGAGCTGGCTGGTTGCTGCTCCGCCGGGGACCCCACGCTCACCCTCACAAAGCGTACCACATGGTACCCAGGATGTTACAAAGCCATGGCTGGCCCTTTGAGCATTGCCCTATCCTGATGACGCCCTTCCCTGGGGCCTGGCGCCTGCTGATGGTGCCTTCTGAAAATCAAGCATACATCTCTCATCCCAACTCCAGGCCTGCTGTCGACCGAGCACAGCCTCCTTCCTGGTGTTACTGGCCTGCCCAAAATTAGAACCCCTTTGGAAAGTCAAGAGAGGGCCTCACCCCACCCTACAGCACCAAGAAACCTTGCTGAGACCTGTGTACCCCTGTTACCCCAGCTCAGCCGTATCTGTTGCCATTCTTAAGGAGACTAGGCAGCTCCCTGCCCCGGAACAGAGGCGTCTCACCACAGAGTGCCTTCTTGTTGAGCAGGTGCACATGTTCTCAGACATTAGCTCGCTGGAGGCTGCGGGGCCCCAGAACGGGAGGCAGGGGGTGAACATGGGCTCCCACTTTACTGGCAAGGAGACTGGGGCTCTACTCAGGTAACTGAGCTGCCGTTTAGGGGCCAGGCCTACCCCAGATGGTTGAGCACAGCCCTCACCCCACAGCACCTCCGGTGACCCTGGGCTCTGTCCAGAGCCTACAGTCTGAAGGATGAATGGGGCTTCCTCTCTGACCAGGAGGCTGAGAAGTTTCCCCAAGTGCTTTCTCAAATGATCACTTAGTTCTTCCAAGATGTCTGCACCCATGTTCCCTCAGCCGTAACTCCTGCTGACAGGACTCTGGTGTTCACTAAGTTCTATTCTCAACAGAACTGTCCCTCGAGACGAGATGGCCACAGAGAGAGCTGCTCAGTTGTCAGGGATTCTCTGGGCCACTCTGGAGCTGGAGCAAACTCGCAACTCCCACAGGCCCTTGTTCCACTGTCTCTCCTGGGTTCTTCATGGTGCCACCTAGTGGGAAGCTAAGCCAGTTATCCCAACACCATCATATTGCAATAGAAAGGGTCTTGTTTGAGCCCCGCGGACTGTCGGAAGTTTCTATCTAGTGGTCTCACATCTCTCCCCTCCACTGTGGCTCTTAATTCCCACAAGCCTTGACCATCAAGATCAATTTTAACGCTGCAGGTCTGGGAGAAGGAGCTAGGGAGCCCTCTGTGTCTCTGCTGAGGAACTTTTGACCAACTATAATTCCAGATGCCCCAGGCCTGCGGGGACTCAGTGTTTATTGAAAGGCGAACCATCTTGGGGTGCCAGATGGGGGGAGACAATTAAGAGAAATATTTTTTTTTCTTAAAAACTGTAAACTTACAGAAATGACCTTATTTCGGGTTCTGGGCATGTTCTCTTAAAGAGAGCGCGTACCCTTAGCACACACTGCAACTGCTCACCGCTGTCAGGATTCCAGTGGCCTTGGCCTTCTGTGAGTATCCTCCCAGCATCCTCCCAGCATTTGTCTCTCATGGGGAGCCTGGCATTGCATTGCATCCATTAACAAGCAGCCCCACCTCTCCTGTGGGGCAGGAGGTACAGCCCAGCAGAGACCGCACTTGGCCTGCTAGGCACAGAGAGAAGCCACTGCGTGAGCCCTTTCTGTCCAGTTCCCTGCCTGTCCCTCTCACTGCATGCTTCTGCTTGTCCCACGCAGTTTCCCCTCTACACAGCCATTCTCAGATCTTGCTGGACGAGGCAGACATTTAAAGGATTCCTTGGAAGATGTTTGTGCACATGCCCGATGGTAAGGCATGCCCGATCTGTGGGTAAAATGGAGGCTGGCATTAGCCCCAGGGAAGGAAAGTGTTCTAGTAACCAGAGTCACCCAACAGTGGGCGGTCATGAGGCCTGAAGGACTTCTCTCCGGAGAATGAGTGCTCTGCTCCTTCTGATTCACAAATCCTCAGGGCTGGGCTGGGTTGGTGATGGCTTTGTCTGTCTTGTGTCTCAGAAGTCACCTCAACAATGATCGTCCTGTAGTGGGGTAGGTCAGAGAGAATGGTCTTCTGGCAAACAAAACAAAACAAAACAAGCAAACAAACAGAACCCCAACAACAAAACTAGAAAACGCCTCACCTGAGTTCAATGGTTTGGTTTTTGGTTTTTTTGTTTGTTTGTTTGTTTGTTTGTTTTCTTTCAGGAAAATGAGTTGTTCCCGGGAGTTCAGTTCCCTTTAGAAGGTTACAGATTTTAGAATGGGGTCAATTTACCAGCTTGTTTAGAAGGCCAACCTTGCAAAGGTCCTGGTTCCTCCTTCCATGCCCTTACACGGTGTGGGCAGTGAGGCCTTGGGCTCCCCAGTGATCACCAGGGACCGATGTCTGGGCCTGCAGATGGTTCTTTATCTGCCACCTCCTTCTCAGGCCTCTCCAATTCCCTTCGTTGGCTGTGATGTGGAACTAAAATTTATATCTCAATATTGATTTTACTCCGTTGTGCCAGATGACCACATCCTGAGCTCTGGATGAAAAATTTTAGATAGATTAAAGCTACTATGTAGCCTCTCTCAACAAAAGTCAACAGAGTCCCAAATGAAAAGTGTGTGCTGTCTCGCTCTCACTGGAAAAAACCTTGCTCCCGGCCTCTGTTGAATCTCTATTTTCCTTTGCCTCAGGGCTGGCTGGGAATATGCTCTCTGGCCACTAGAGGGAGCTGTTCCCTGCTGGTAGCCTTGCCCGGACTAGCGAGAAGCCAGGGGAGCTTGTCAGCCCAGGATTTCTGTTTCACCTTCTCTCTGTGCTTTTAACATGCACCATCTATTTGTTCTCTACACATTTACACACAACATTCTCTTTTTAAAAGATAGCTTTCTACAGGGCCAAGAAACGGGAGATGCTAGGTGAATTTGTTGTGTGGTATGGAGAAATAAATCTAGATATTGCTAACGCCTGCCCAAGATAGCCTCCTCGTTTTACTAATAGCTGTCTTAGCTTTGACACTATAGAGTTTTCCTATATAAATAGAAGGAACAAAATAAAACAGGACGACATCACTACAGGATGATCTGTCAGACCTGCAGGTGGAGGACAGATTCTTGCCAGAAAAAAAAAAAAAAAACATTTTGCTCGTAGCTTAGATATCCTAGAAGAAAACTGGCTGATGCCCTGAGCTTGGAGAGCCAATAGCTAGAGTAAGAAGGATCTGAAAAGATGTTTTTAAAATCCCGAAGAGAAGGTCAGTTCCGTGGGAGGTGGCGAAAGCCCTACCTTTGGATTAAAAGAATAATTATATAGTTGAAAGGTGATAGAAAGGGAAGAATTTCAGCTAAGCTCAGAGTGAGTCAAAGCGTGGAAGGAGCATTAGAATATAAAGGACCCCTGGACTAACGAGTTAGCTCAGTCAGCAAAGCGCTGAAGAACCGAGTTCGAGTCTCAGAACCCAGATGCAAAAAGCCGGGTGTGGTGGTACTCACTTGTCATCCCAGCACTGGGGAGGCAGAGACAGGAGGATGCCTGGGGCTCACTAGCTGACCAGCCCAGCCTACTTAGCAAGTTCCAGGCCGGCAAGAAAAAAATATGGTGGATCTCAAAAATAAACATGGTGGACGGCACCTGTGTGTATAAGCCATTCCACAAGCCACCAAGGCCACAGAGAAAGCATGAGTGAGAGTCGAGCTGGTATCTCAGTAGGAAGACAGGTAATGTTCAGATGGGGTTTCCCAATCCTGATAAAGAGGGCAGCCTGTTGGAGACAGAGGCGAGGGACCTCTGAGGTAGGATATCTTCAGAAGAGACACCACGAGAGTCTCTCAGGAGTCGGAGGGAGAAAGCGCAGTGGAACAGGTTGCTCTTACAGAATAACAAACTTTCCGCAAGCCGGAACCACTACGGTGCAGGGATGCTGGAGATAGTAACTCACCGTAGAAGTGGCAGCTGAGACAGGATGGCAGTGTGTCGGGATGTGGAACAGCTCTGAGTGACTCCTCTACATCGTTCCTAACTCCCACTACCTTGTCGCCACTTGAAACCCATTAGCGCCCCTTCCTGTTAGCCGTGTGTGCCCTTGTATCGCTGGCAACCTGGGCAGAGCCATCTCCATGAATCTGCTCCACAGAGGGGCAAACCGACATGGGGCTAACCGCCTGCCTTGACTAGCCTGGGCTATTTACCTCCAATCTCTTTTGTAAGAACACCTTGCCTTCCTGTGGGACCCCTTGCTGACCAAGAGTAGCCACTCCCTACCCCAAACTGTCCTTGATACTCTGAATCCTTGTTCTGTTGGGATGTGCGAAGTGGCCCCAGGAATGTGGAAACTCCCAGCCTCATCAGATGATCAGCCCCTGGCCTCAGTGAGATGAAAATCCCTTCTGTTACACCCACTAACTCCCACCTTCCTGGGCCCCCAGGCCCCCACCATCCACCCGACATAAGGATATACTTTGTTATAACTTATTACTTTGTTCTCTGTAAATACAAGATGTTTATAGGAAATGTGTATTCTGAGCTATACCTGCAGAGTGGACTGCAACACCAGAATAGCTCTGTTGTTTAGAATACGTTCGTCGTAAAGGGACCCAATAGGTATTTATTTACATATGCCATCCACATTCACATAAAATGGTTTGATTGGCCGAGCCAGCTTCCTGGTACCTGCTGCACCACAGTGTCTTATTCTACGCCAATCCGTACAGTTTATACGGTGATTGGCCAAACTTTTGGGGGATTAAAATCAAATATAACTAACTCTGCTTTTGACATATTCAGGGACTCTTCCCCCTGGTATTGTGCCTGACTAAGCCTGCCACCTTTCTGTATTAAATATATTTCCCCATATGATATGCCTTCTCCTCACACCCAAACACTGTGGGAGAACGGAAGGTGACTGGTCTTTCTTGTCCCTCTCAGTGTGGCCTGCCTCATGGCTCTGGTCAGAGCTTCTGAGATCGTGGGCTAAGGGGGCTGGGTGAGGCTTGGAGACTGGACACAGCAGGTTCTTAGCTCTGATGCTAACCCCAGGGCTCCTGTTGGGGACTGTGGGGGCCAGGGCCTCGAGCCTGACCTGTGAACTGAAGAACCAGGATTGAGAAACCCCTGAGGACACCACCAGTTCTGTGTCTCCTCTGCAGGCTTAAGTTATTGTGGAAGGGGGAGGCAAGTAGACGGGTGAATTGTATGAGCAATTATGGGCTGATTTCCAGCACTATTTTGTGTACAACTAATTTATTTTTATTGTAAAAATACAATAAACTGGTTAAACGATCTGCTGCGTTAACTGTCTGTGCTCTTGCTTGTCCTTGTCACTCTTCTGTTCCCGTGAAGAGCCTTGATGACCACGGTGACTCTTACATAAAGGAAAGCTCTTAACAGGACTAGCGTACAGTGTCAGGGGCTTAGTTCATTATCACCATGGTGGGGAGCATGGTGCTAAAGCACTCCATGAGAGCTACATCCTGATCTGCAGACAGACAGACAGACTGAGCCTGAGCCTGTCATGCTCTTTTAAAACCTCAAAGCCCACCCCACAGTGACTCATTTCCTTCAGTAAGGCAAACCTACTCCAACAAGGTCACTCTTCCTAGTCCTTCTCAAATAGGGTCACTCCCTGGTGACTAACCATTCGAAGGTGGGGGAGCACCCTCTCATAAGCAAAGGAGAAGAGGAATGGGGTGTGAAGAAGTCGGAGCGGGGGGGCCTCGAAGGAGGGCAATGTTTGGAATGTAAATAAATAAAACAATTTAATTTTTAAAATACTATAATATTTGATGCCCATGTGTAAGTCTTTGATTTGGCTCAATAAATCCAAATCCCTTCATCATCCATTCAGCACCCATCTTCTGGCAGCAAATGACACAACACGTGAGTCTTGGTGTCAAGACCTGATGTTAAGGTATGGTGACATCACCTCTAGGGGAATCTTTGCGCTTTGGTGGAGAAAAGCACACTGGAGACACTGGATACTTTGCCAGGGTTCATCACTAAGAGTTTAAACCTCTGCCTGAAGTGTCGATTTGGATATTGATGAAGGGTTTTACAGTTTCAAATTTCAGTAAATAATGATAGAATTCAGTCTGTGGGTGCAAAGCTATCGGGACAATGCTACCATCTTGTGGTTATTCTGGGTATTGCAGGTGAGTCGAATTACGTGAAGTGTGTGCAGTCAGCCGCCTGTCGCAGGAAAGGTCTCTGACTTGAACCATAGACAAGGGGCGGAGACCTCGGCCCTCTTTCCTAAGCGGCACTGTCCCCTCCCGACAGGAGGGGGCGCGATTGCTCAGACTCGCAGATTCCAGCTGAAGAAATGCTAACCTCTTCTTCCTGTTAGCCAAAACCACCACGTGGCCAGAACCGGTCGTGGGAGTGATGGAAGCAGAGGGGGAAAAGCATAAAGTCGAATATGTATGATCAAATTAAATCGTCAACCACGTTAACCGTGTAGCTCGTTCATAAGTGTAGACACATTTTACAGTGACTTTTTATGTTATAAAATGTCAGTCACACGTTGTGGTTAGCAAGTCAAGTGTGCGCAGAAAAGAGCATTAATTAAGCCACGGCTGCACAATCTAAGCAACATGTCTAAGAACCAGATATCCCCTTGTTTCATCTCTGTCTTACTAAGGTCTCCTAGAAACGTGGGGCCTGGTTCACAGAGAATAAAACTAAACAGTATTTCATAAAATAAAAATAAAATTTCAGTCACAAGCAAAATTATAGATAACAGACAGCGAGACCCGTACCCATCAAGTTTAAATATTGATGGCTCAGCCACCCTTTTATTCTGTTTGGGCATGCGCAGGCTTGAGCCCCGAATCTGTGCACACTATGCAAGGGCCTCTACCTCTGGGATACACCCAGTCCTCATTAATTTAGTTATTTTTAAAGACAAGTTTTTTTTTTTTTAAAGTCTTCTGGCTGGTGAGGTGGCTCAGCCAGTAAAGGTGTTTGCTACCAAACCTGACTAGAGTTCAATCCCCAGGGCAGAAGAAGAGAATTGCTTTCTGAAAGTCGTCCTCCAACACGTAAACACGAAGACAGTGATAACAGTAATTAATACTTTTATGTTGCTTTGTTGAAAGCTTCAGGAGCAAATCTAAGCACTGCCAGACAGGTTTCTAACAGACTCGGCTGTTTTTATCAATATAACCAGGACACACTATCACAGCAAACTACCCTAATACTTTTTCAGGGGTGTCATTGTTGCTGTTGCCATTGTTGTCTTGAGACAGAGTTTCTCTGTGTAGCCCTGGCCATCCTGGAACTCACTACATAAACCAGGCTGGCTTCAGACTCACAAAGATACACCTGCCTCTGCTTCCTGGGTGCTGGGATTAAAGGCAAGGGCAACCACACCCAGCCCTCCACCCCAAGATCTGATCCGTGACCCAGCAATGAACTGGTTTACGATCCAGTTCAGCAGGTGTGAGGCGGGGTGGGGCGGGAGCTCCTGGATGGGTTGCTGCAGGCTACAGCTGTTCTCAGCAGAGACCGCCCTGATGCCCATGTGCTGGCCTTATAGTTTAATGGAATTACAGCCGATTCAGCATGCCCGCTCTACGCTTAATCTGTTCTAAGTGTTCCTTGTTAGTATTACTCCAGCGATTGCTTCTGTTTTAAATGCTTTTTCACAATAAGCACGGGCTTCCGAAAGCATTGCTTTGATATCTTATGCAAATGTCTCATCTTAGAATCAAATAGTCAATCTCAGCCTAATATAGAAGTTCCCTTTAAAAATAGACTCCCAGAAATATATTTCATCTACTGAGGAAGTAGAAAACATCAGTAGAATAACAAGACTAATGTTAAGAACTACATTAAACAGACTAATGGGTTTAAATAGATTTAATATCCGTCAGCACGCCTCTGGCTTACTGTGATTTTTGGTTTTGCAATATTTTGTTAACTTGCTATCTCCTCCTTCCTACCCATAATCCTTTTCAGTACCCCAGAAACCTGCCATGATGGACTGTGGATATAGCTTAGGGCAGAGGGCTGGCCCTGCATGCCCAAGGTCCTGAGTTCAATCCTTAGTGCCACAAAAGAGATCAACATCAGGGAGGCGAGACAAGTGCCATAACAGGGCAGCGGGACAAACTAGGTTTCTTCGTGTGGGGGTTTGGTGACAGGAGACCATGTCTTGGTAAACTGTGACCCAGTCCATGTAAGAAAGTCTGACAGAAGACATGGACAGAGTTCTCCTGAGGAGCTGGGAATGCGGCTCCATGGTTAAGGGGCAGGCTTTGCGAGCATGAGAACCTGAGCCTGGATCCCTAAAGCCCCTGTGAATGCCAGGTAGGTGTGGCAGCCCACCTGTAACTCCAGCCTCAGAAAATGAAGATGGGATCTCCAGATCTAGATAGCTAGCCTTGTTGATGAGCTCTGGACTTGATTGAGAGACCCTGTTTTACAGAATACATTGAGTGAGCAGTGGAAGATATCCCGACATCAGTGTTGGGCTTCCCAGTGTGGACTTGAGTACGCATGAATGTACACATATACCACACATACACACACACACACACACACACACACACACACACACACACATGCACATGCACACACATCACATGCACACACACCATGCACAAGCACACACACATGCACACACATCACATGCACACACATCACATGCACAAGCACACACACAGGCCATGTGCCACATGCTCTGTGTAGGGGGCAGGAGTTCCAGTCAGGTCTGGGCAGCACAGGGTGAAAGAACAGGGGAAAAAAAAACATTCCTACCCAGGACCGTCCTGGAACTTCTTCCTTGTGTAGAGAGTTGCTTTGGGCTTGTGTGTACAACACTTTCACCTCCCTGCAGGAGAGCCTCAGTTTAGAAGTTTTGACAAATGGTAAAATATAGTTAAGAAAGGGTATCAGGAAGGAGGACAGTATCAAAAGTCGCATAGGAAATGTCGCCGTGTGTCACATTAGAGCATATCCCTCTGCACAGCTCCTCTGGGGATTTTCTATAATCCTTGCAGCTGTCATCGTGACGGTTTCCAGGACCTCAAGAATAAGTGGATGCGGGCAGTGATGTTCTGTGCCAACTCAGCACATGTCACATGTGGCCTCTCCTCACCCCCATGTGTGCATTCCTGCGCGTCCACACATACACAGCTTTGGTAATTCTCCAGCCTATCCTTGAAGTTCCAGAAACATTCTCTGGGAGGTCAGCATGGAAGGCAGAAAGGTTTCTGTGGAGAAATCCCTTCACTTTTCCTGGCGTTGCTGTGGCTGGGCCTGTCGATGCATGTTAGCAGGGTACGGTGAGCAACAGTGTTAATTCCAGCACTTGGAGGCTGGGGCTCAGGCCAGACTCTATGTCAAGACCCTGTCTCAAACCAACAAGAAAAAAAAGACAAGTACAATTTTAAAAATACTTTTATACTGGTTTTCAAATTCTTCTGTACTCTTCCCCCAACCCCTGCTGAGACGCTTTCCACCCCAAGATCTGATCCGTGACCCAGCAATGAACTGGTTTACGATCCAGTTCAGCAGGTGTGAGGTGGGGTGGGGCGGGAGCTCCTGGATGGGTTGCTGCAGGCTACAGCTGTTCTCAGAAGAGACCGCCCTGATGCCCATGTGCTGGCCTTATAGTTTAATGGAATTACAGCCGATTCAGCATGCCCGCTCTACGCTTAATCTGTTCTAAGTGTTTCTTGTTAGTATTACTCCGGGTAATATGATTTCCCACCCACTCCCGCTGTTTTCCAAAAAATGAACGCACTTCACTCTATTCCAACTTTAGCTGTAATGCGTATTTATCAGGCAACATTAAAAAAATAGCGAAGTTTTTCCTTCTGATGGGAACTTCTGCTGTGATGATTCTAGAATGTTCTTCTAGTATAGGCCTGGGAGGAAGCTCAGTGAGTAAAGTGCTTACTGTGTGAGCACAGGGACCTGGGTTCAAATCCATGACAATCATAAAAGTAGGGCATAGCTGTATGTGCCTGGATTCCCAGTGTTGGGGGCAGAAGAGGGCAGATCCAGGGGACTCATTATTGATCCAGCCTAGCTGTACTGGGGTGCTTCTGTGAGGAACTATCTCAAGGGGTGAAGCAAGATACCTCTGTCCTCCTCCACCATATGCACATGTAAACACACACATACCACATATATACATACACACACACACACACACACACACACACACACACACACTGTTCTGCTAGAGAAAAGAGGAAGAAGCCCACCCTTCAGAGGGCCTGGCAGAAGGGAGGAATTGACCCACATATGATCACCCCAGTCACCTCAAGTGAAAAGGACCTTCCCTGCAGTGGGTGCAGGGATAGGGTTCTCGGTCTGTTCAGTCTTTAAAATGCTCAGGGGCAAAGACTTCTCCACAGCCGGCCTGGGCAGCTGGGCAGGAGGAATCTGATTACTTCTAACTGTTATCTAGGGAGCAGAATAAAGAAGCCTTTGTTGAGGAACGGCTGGTGTCTGCCTGCTAGCGTCTGCCTTTCTGAGTTCTGACCTGTACACCGCCCGTCCTAGAAAAAGAAGCCATTGATCCAGGTAGGCCAGGCCAAGAAGCCCGGCATCCTGCGACCTTTAGTCGCCTATGAAATCAGGCTAGAAACACTGTTTATATGGCTTGAAGTGCAGGAACCAAGAGGTAGTCTCCCCATTGGCAGTGGCTATTGTATGAGGTTCTGTGGCACACAGACAGCATCCACAGGTGGATGTTTTATACAATTGTAGCAGGATTCAACGCTCTGGAAATTTCCTGTTGGTTGGGTTTGAGAAGTAAAGTTGCTGAGCTCTGTAGAACACACAGGCAACTGTATCTCTTCAAAGAGTGAGGATACCTCAGGGCGGAGTGGGGGCCTGATTGGCAGAGAGCTTACCTAGCCAAGTACTAGGTTCCATTCCCAGGACCACATAGACCAAGTGGCTTGCCCTTGAAATACCGGCACTAAGGAGGCAGAGGCTGACCTCAGAGAGGCTGTGGCTGCCTACACAAGACCTATCAGCAACTAAACGTGAATCAGGGAGGAACTAAAGGGCCCTTCTCTCCACTACTAATAGATTCTGAGGGAGAGGCAGCCATTGTGTACCACTGAGGAACCCTCCAGTCCATAGTTCAAACCCATTGTTACATAGACATTTCCAGTTAAACTCACTGGGCCTCAAAACAAAACAAAAATCCCACAAAGTCAAAATGTGTTCGTTGTTTGTTTGAAGAGAGTTTGTAGAGAGGAAGAGGAGGGCATGTGATGCAGGTGGGAGGGGTCTAGGAGGTAGATAATAGTCAGAGAGAACCTTATACGCATATGAAATTGTCAAAGAACAAAATAAAAGTTAAAAGACAACGCTCAAGGTTATCCTCGGCTGCATGGCGAGTTTGGGCCTAGCTTCGAGTATACAATACCCTGTCAGGTAATTAACCCTGGGAGAAGATGGTTCCAGGGGCCCCATGCTGTTGACAGGACTAGATCTTGTAGAGCCACTTCTAGAATGCCAGCCAGTCACCAACATCACAGGCAGCAGCCATTGTCCCAACCTGGCAGGAGCCATCTCCATTGTCAGGCAGAATTCTGGCAGGTTAAACCTCAGGCTCATGCCCTAGCCAGACCCAGACTAGGGATTTTACAAGCCCAGGCCCTAAGGAGGTTAGTGCTGCTGCTTGTATCATTCACACCACCCGCCCAGGGCCCTGGGGAGTCAGAGGAAGTGCTGACCCGTACCCTAGAGGAATAATTGCATTAGGAAGGTGGCCTCTGTCCCCTAGAAGAATAATTGCATTAGGAAGGTGGCCTCTGGTGGCTTTGTCAGCATTTTCGAGGCTTTGAGCTGAGTAATCCTTTGGCGTCTGCCCCAGCAGCTGGCGGTCACAGGCTGGGGGAACGCTACCCCCGCCCCCCAGGCTCAGCTAACCCCTGCACGGTACATCTCCTGTCATCTAACCATTGAGCTGCTACTGCCAGCACAGGGCTCAGTCCCGGGAGGACCCAATATGCCAAAGATGAGAATTCAGGAGAACACAGATTCAGGAACAGACCTGCCCTCTGATCAGATGCCAAGCTAAAGTCTAACCCCATTTCTGGGATCTTCCATCTGGACAGAGGAGAGAAAGTACACCTGGAGTAAGCGTCAGCATTAAGGGCACAGCCTGGGCCTGGACAAGATTTAGCAGTAGGGGACGGGCGGGTTGAGAGGAAAATGAGCAGGTTTTGAAGGACGGGCAGGGATGAAGCAGGGGAGCAGGAGGGGCTCCCCCTTACCCACTCTACTTGTTTGCTCTGCCTCCAGGGATTGACCAGAAGCAAATCCCCATGAGGAAGGGATTGAGTCTGTCCTGTCACACACCTGTGGGGTCAAGTCTCTGGGCTCAATTTGACACGAAGCCTCCCTGAGACCCAGCTAGGGGCTACCCTAGGACTTTCTCCCTTCCTCAGTCCACCCGGGAAAGAAGAAAAGGACTCCCTTTGGAGGAGGCCCCTGCCTCCTCCCTCTACCCTACTAACCCTTTACAGGATGTCTGCCATCCCCCAACCCCCAGAACATATCCACCTGCTTTAGAGATGAAGAAACAGAAGTGCACAGAGCCCAGCAAATAAAATGCCAGGCTAGGTGCTGGCCAGCAACTGCCCTTCAGGCCCTAGGTCCTGTCTTCATCTGGCCCCTTCTCCTGGCCCAGGCTCACCCCGTGTCTCCCTGGAGACGCTGGGATGGATCTGCATTGATTTACATCCAGCTCCATTCCTGCCTCTTTACTGCTCCATAGCTGTGCAGCTCGAGGCAACTTACCTCCCCACTCTGGGCCTCTCTGACTCAGGCTCCCAGCTGCAAGGCTCATAGTGGCGGCTTTTCTGTAGGGTCACTGTGAGGTGTGTGACAGCGGGGGGTTTGTGTGAGAAGTCTCTGAGTTCTTCCCCAGAGCACTTCACTGCTGAGACTCCACCTTTGACTCCTCCTGCCCACCATAGGTTCCACACCCAGAGGCCCCATAGTTCTCTCTGCACTGGTTCAGCTCAACCCTCCCCTCAGCCTGGCCCTATTCTACCCCTGCACATGATTGCACAGCCCCAAAGTCCTTGGGCCCCCCTCACATGTCTATGCAGATCAGTTGGAGAGGAATGGGGTGTTGGGACATAGATCTTAGGTGAGGACGAGACAGGTGAGAAGTTGTCGCAGAAGCCATGAATGTCTGTCTTCAAAATTGCCCATGGAGTTTGGAAGGCTTGCTAGGGTGGCTTGGCTGCATGAAGCAGATGCCATGTCTAGAGTATAAACCTACAGTACAAGTCTGATGCCCTGACTTGGCTGCTAAGTGGAGCTTCAGGCCTTGTCTGTGAAGGGTCCTGAGGGGGTTCAGAGTAGAAGTGGGGACAGACAGGACATATGAGAGGCTCCTGCCCTCATCGGATCACCCTGCAAAGCCCCTGAGCTGACTTTCCAAATCCCTAATAGTGCTTCTCTGTCATACTGAGGGTTAACCCCACTTAGGAGGCCATGCCCCACCCTTCTGTCCTCTTAACTCCATGATCCCTCTAGATGCTCCCGGGCTCTAATGCCGGACAGAATCGTCCTCTCCCACTCTGTGAGGCAAGGCAGCTGAGGACGGGCATCCCTCCCCGCACACCAACACACTCTTTCCCATTCACTTGGGGCCTGGGGAGAGGACGGCAAAGGGCAGAGTAGCAGGGGCAGGAAAGGATGTTCCCTGTGTTGCTTCAACCTTCTTAGTACCAGGCACCAAAATACATTCTGGGAATCAACTAACTTCATTTTCCCAACTCTAACCTAAGACAGGCATCCTATCACACCGAGAGGAGAAAACTGAGGCTCAGAGAGGCTAAGTCACTTGCTTGGGGATGCATGGCCCATGACAGAGCAGAAGCATACATGGAGGTAGATCCGTCCTTGCCCTATCCTCTCTTCCTCTAGGAGCCTGGTACCAGGAGACACTGACTCCTGTTTCATGAGCTGCATCCCCCCTCACTGCCCCATGGGAAAATGTCTACAGCCTGCCCAATACCTTCTGCCGGATCTGATCGCAGAGACATCTGGAGATGTGAGTCTTCCATGGGGCAAGTTCCCAAACCACTGGCCCTAAGCCATCCTTTATCAAGAGTCTAGGGTGAGAACCACCAGCATAGAGGGTGGGCTTCCCAGGACCCAACGTGAAGAAACAACCAGAGGCAGAAACCTACACAGACACAATGATACATACAGTCGCACATGCCTCGAATACGTGATGAATGCTACAGAAACATTTGAAGTCCTTGGGGGAGGTGGGATATGTAACACTCCTCCCCCGTAAGACTTGTCATCGGATAACAGACAGCTGAGAGCATGCCGACTCAGCCAACCTCCTGCACGTTAGGCAGCCTAGGAGTCAGTGTGAAGGCGGCAGGACTGACTGGCTCCCAGGGGCACCTGGGTAATGCTGCAGGTGTGGCCAGTTGATCCCCTGTGGAGACGGTAAAGATTGAGAGGATCATACACTGTGCCCTGCGAAGAGGATCATACACTGTGTCCAGCGCCGTGCTGGGAGAAGTCTGGACTCAGAGCCAAGGTGGTGAGAAAGCTCCAGAAGGAGGAAACGCTCCTAACTTGCAAGGGGAGGGAAGTAGAGGACAGACAGACAGAAATGGATACATAAGCTGGGTCCAGCAACTTCTAGCAGGCAGGCAACCCTTGGGACCATCTGTATCCAATGAGCTCTACAGTGTCTGCCTCCGCTGTGCCCATGGCTGTGACGGCCTCCAAGAAGGAGTCTCCAGGTAGATGGGGCCTCGGAGAGGATCCGACAGGTATGATTTTTTTCTGGAGGTGAGGTCTGGGCTCTTGGGGAAGAGAGTACAAGCAGCAGGTTCAGGGAGCCAGGAGCGAGCAGGAGCCAGGTATCCCCAGCCCCAGGGCCGTGAGCAAGCAAGAGGGTCTGCTAACAACCCAGAAGTCCTAGAAACTCAGAGGTCAGCAGAGCAGGACCCAACAATGGAGCTGCCGAGGAAGGAGATGGGTGCTCTTGAGACACCGAGAGATCCTCATGGCACATCTCGTAAGAGGCTGCAGCCACCCACAGGAGAGGAATGGAGCCGGGAAGGTGGAGGCAGCGTGGAGGGAGCACGGAGGGAGGAGCGAGGGGAAGGGGTGGGGGCGGAGGTTAAGATGTCATGGTGAGGAGGCTGCTGTTTCCGGTGGGTGTAGCTAGCTTGGGGAACGTGGGAACCTATGGACCTGGAAGAAGAGTGACTAGGGGAGGGAGTGTGCTGTCCCCTCAGTCCAGCTCTGCCTCCCTGCTCAGGTGTGGGTCCCTCGCTCCAGTGCCGAGTGTGTGGGGACAGCAGCAGTGGGAAGCACTATGGCATCTATGCCTGCAATGGCTGCAGCGGCTTCTTCAAGAGGAGTGTGAGACGCAGGCTCATCTACAGGTGCCACCAGCCCTGCGGGCCTGCCCCGGGGTGCCTAGCACAGGTGGAGGGTGTTCCGGGAAAGCAGAAGCCCCAACTCAAAGCCTAAAGTCAGGGCATGACACTGGCCCCCAGGAGCTCGTGTCCTCTGCAGGTGCCAGGTAGGGGCAGGAATGTGCCCAGTGGATAAAGCCCATCGAAACCAGTGCCAGGCCTGCCGGCTGAAGAAGTGCTTACAAGCAGGCATGAACCAAGATGGTGAGTGGTGGGCTGGGCACAGTGAGGTGGGGAAGGCAAGAGAGCAAGTGGTAAGGGGTGGGTGTTTGTGTGTGTGTGCGTGTGCGTGTGCGTGTCCGTGTCCTGAGTCTCCTTGCTTTCCAAGCTGTACAGAATGAGCGCCAACCTCGAAGCCTGGCTCAGGTCCACCTGGAGAGCATGGAACCAGGCAGTGATCCCCGACCAGAACCGGTGGTGGCCTCTCCTGCCTTGGCAGGGCCCAGTCCCCGGGGCCCCACATCTGTATCTGCAGCCAGAGCCATGGGTCACCACTTTATGGCCAGCCTCATCTCTGCTGAGACATGTGCTAAGCTGGAGCCAGAGGACGGTAAGTGGGAGAGCAGTGGCCGTGGGTCCTCGCACCTGACTTCCACAGAGAAGCACTAAGGTCCAAACCTCCTCCTTTATAGCCGAAGAGAATATTGACGTCACCAGCAATGACCCCGAATTCCCCGCATCCCCCTGCAATCTGGATGGCATCCATGAGACATCAGCTCGCCTGCTCTTCATGGCCGTCAAATGGGCCAAAAACTTGCCTGTGTTCTCCAACCTGCCTTTCCGGGACCAGGTACACAACACAGCCTGCCTGCAGGAGCTGGGCCAGGCGCAGTCAGCAGTCGGAGGTCAGCCAGCTTGGGGGAACATATACCCCTGGGCTGGTGAGGGATGGGGACTTACACAGTTTGGATGGTGACCTTGGGGTACTTGTGTCTCTGAGCTGGGTATGGTTAGGGCAGTGGCAGTGGGAATATGTAACTCCCTGAGGGAAGGATGCTAGCCAGAGATGCATAGAACCTGGAATGGCATGCAGAGTGGGGCGTATGGCTCTCTGGGTCCATTGCCTTTTCTTCTGTGCAAACTGTCTGGCCTGTAGCCATTCTGTGACAGTGAGGCATCTGCATACCCAGAACAACAACCAAGTGGCTGACTGTGAGTTCTTTAGAGCACAGGCTTCCCATGAATCCAGGTCTGAGCGTCCCCTAGCCTTTCCACATCTGAAAAAGTGCTCTGAGCTTCTAATAGGCTGGCAGAGATCTCACGGTGGTCCAGAAGAGAGTGGCGTGGCTGGCCAGAGGTTCTGAGCCCTCAGCGGGGCTCCGTGCTTGGAGGGACAGCTTGGAAGAGTCAGCCAGTCTGTTGAACTCTCTCAGTGTGATGCTCTTGGGCTCCTCCTGAGGCCGCCCAGCATCCCTAGGCTTATCTTGAATGGTCCAGCCACAGCTCTGGATTGAATCCATGGAGCATCTGAGCCAGAGCCAGTGTAGACAGAGGTCAGGAGCGAAGCTATAGGCACCTGCGAGGAGCTCTTCTGCTCCTGGGGAAGGTGGCAGGCTGGGAGCACTGGGAGCTGTGCCCCTGTGCTGACACTTGTGCCCTCTCTGGTCACAGGTGATCTTGCTGGAAGAGGCGTGGAACGAGCTTTTCCTTCTTGGAGCCATTCAGTGGTCTCTGCCCCTGGACAGCTGCCCACTGCTGGCACCACCCGAGGCCTCCAGCAGCTCTCAAGGCAGACTGGCCTTGGCCAGTGCAGAGATGCGCTTCCTGCAGGAAACTATCTCCCGCTTCCGTGCTCTGGCAGTGGACCCCACAGAGTTTGCCTGCCTGAAGGCCCTGGTCCTCTTCAAACCTGGTACTGAGACTTCGCCCAAGCCTTCCAAAGACATGGTTAGGAAGAAAGAGGGAGGAAGCAGATTTATGGTCACTTCTGTCTGCTGGGCTCCTCATAACCCACCCCCTGGGTATAGAGGGACAGTCTTCTTTCTGGGTGAGGGGAAGCAGACAAAGAGATGTGGCCTGACAAACTACTTCTGGGGGTGTGGGGTGAGGCCAACTTCTGAAAGGGAGCTCAAGGGAGCTCACTGTTGCTGCTTCTCTCCAGAAACACGAGGCCTGAAGGATCCTGAGCATGTGGAGGCTTTGCAGGACCAGTCCCAGGTGATGCTAAGCCAGCACAGCAAGGCTCACCACCCCAGTCAGCCTGTGAGGTGACAGCAATGACCCACCTGCCCACCTACCCTCCCCATTTGCCTCCTTCCCCCTACCTGTCTCTCCTACACCATCCCTGGGCTTCCTTGCTTAAGCAGGATAAAGGGCTCAGTCAGCCACAGATACCCAACGTCTCCTGTGGACCAGGCTCCATGCCAGGCCCAGAAGGGCACCAAGAGACAAAGCCTATGGGGATGTTTGTTATGGTAGCCACGTGAAAGACAAGAATCATCCTGGTCAGGTGTGGAGAGTGGCTTGTGTCTGGAAGGGTAGCAAACGGCAGGCTTTAAATTTTTACTTTTTGGGCAGGGAAGTGGTGGTGTATGCCATTGATCCCAGCACTCAGGAGGCAGAAGTAGGCAGATCTCTCTGAGTTCAAGGCCAGCCTGGACCACAGAGCAAGTTTTAGGACAGCCAGGGCTACACAAAGAAATGCTGTCTCAAAAGAACAAATAAATAAGCAAAAACTTACTTTTTAAAGATAGGATCTCGGTTTACAGTCTAGACTAGGCTCAAATTTAGTTCTGGGCTTACAGGTGTGCCCTACCAGCCTCTGATAGGGACCATGTGTGTCCATAACAGGACAGGATCTAAACAGAAGAGAAAAATCTTACCTATGAAGGTACGGAGAGCCCAGCAAAATGTGTTCTTAGACAGGAGTCCAGTATGGAAGGGTCAAAAGATTCTTGCTGGTAGAAAGGTGGAAGATCCAGCCAGAGAGTTACCTTGGAGCCGGACTAGAGCTCAGAATGCCTAGTCCAATGAGAGAGGTGAGGGGAACACCTGAGGTTCTGTGGGAGGAGGCTTTCATCCACAGGACTGGACCCCATGCAGACTGGTGGGCAGTGTGCACAAAGGGCAGAGCAGTGACTTCCTTGTGCCCTGTCTGGGAGATTCCATGCCTTAGGGAGTGGCCACAGGGAGCAGGGAAACAGACTGCCGTATACAACTCGGAACTCTGAAAAGGGACAGATTTGGCATTTGGCTAGAGGTATAAAAAAGCAGGCAAAGCTATGCGCTCGGAAGCAGGAGTGTTCAAAACTTAAACGGAAAGTTAAGAGTTAGAAGGAACTTGCTAAGGGGAAAGTGTGGAAGGCACACTGTGAGGATGTGTGGGAAAGCCAGGCATGAAGAAACATAGCTATGGCCAACCGGTGCAGGCTGTGCGGAGGTGGCAGACATAGGTGGAGGGTCCCAACGTAGTCTAGCACCAGGTCTTACACTGATGCAACAGGTAGTTTATTCCATTCAGCCAAGCATCTGGACTCTTCTAGACCACACTGTCTGCCATCTTCTGAAGAACTGTGGTGACACGGTCATCTTTAGTCACCTCTCAGGTAGGCAAGCTCTGCACCACATGGTATAGGACCAGCGGGAGACTAGCGAAGGCTTGACATAGCTTCACAAGTGGTCGTCACAGACATTCAGAAACCAGGGGTCTTCCTGGGTCAAGTTCCCTCTGGGACCAGCCCTCAGAGGCACCCTGGCCTGTTGATTGTGGATTCCATTGCAAAGGTACCAGGGAAGACTTCCTGTGGAAGGGCAGGAGAAACTTGAGTCACCCAGAGTCTGCCAAGCAAGCATAAAGTCCTGAGTTTGGATCCCTGGCACCCACATAGGAGCCAGGCATAGTAGCACATATCACCCAGCACTGATCTTAGGGGAGACAGGTGGATCCACAGAGCTCACTGGCCAGCAGCTTAGTGGAATTGACAAGTTACAGATTCAATTGAGAGACCTTGCCTCAAAAGACAGGGAGGAAGGGCCCAGGAGTAAGAGGATTTGCCGTGCAAGCATCAGGACATGGGTTCAAATGCCTAGGACCCATGAGAGACAGGTGAAAGTGATGGGTATAGCAGGTTAAATAAATTTTTAAAAAGGGGGGGTGCTGGGTAGCAGAGGCAGGCAGAACCCCGGGAGTGCTCTGTGCAGCCAGCCTAGCTGAAATAGCAAGGCTCAGATTCAGAGAGAAACCTTGTCTCAAGGGAACACAGGGGAAATGTACAGGGTGTGCAATGTCTTCCTCTGGCCTCTGTGTGTATATACCAGCATGCTTGTGTGTTCACGTATGTGGGTGCACACACACACACACACACACACACACACACACACACACACACACTAAAGTGGATAGTGATTGAAGAAGACGACCTCTGGCTCTTCGCCCAGGCTCCCCAGGTCACCTCTGCAGCTTATTACTGACTCTAGGCAGGACTGAGTGCCATGGCAGTGGCTCTCCAGTCTCCAGTTCAATGTACTTTAGCCCAGCCTACAGAGAGTTAGATGCTGAGGCACAGAACCGCTAATCACACCCACCGCTGTACGGTTTGTACGGTTTGCCCCATACACTGTCTTGAGACTAAGTTCCGTGTGGTCAAGCTAAGCCCTGAGCTCACTGTGCCACTGGGGATAAGCCGAGCTTCCAGCCTCCACTTCCAGAGCACTAGGAGGAAAACGGGCATGTGCAGCCGCACGTGGTCCATGTGCAGCCGGGATAGATAGAGCCCAGGGTCTGGTGCCTGCTGAGCAAGAACTCTCCCAGATGAGCCGTAGCCTCAGCCTCTATTTACTGTGTTCTTAACAGTCTAGTGGTGCATCACCCGCCATCTACCCGGTGGGTCCATTCCCGCAGTTTGCAGTAATTCTCCTGTACACTTCAGAGTACTTCTTCCCACTTCCTAGGTCAGTAAGACAGGAGAAGGGAAGGTAGAGCAGGGTGGGGGTGGGGCGGGGGGATGACTGCTCCCAAGAGAAGGGAAGATTTTAGCTGGGCAAAGCCACTCACTAGCTCAGAGAGCGAAGGGCTGGCTTCTCATAACTCTCTAGGTGCAGTCAAGCCAGCAACTGCTTTGTGGAGCTCAGCCTTCTTGGAGTGGGGGTGGAGGTGGGGTGGGGTGGGAGAGGAGAGGGGAGGGGGAGGGGCTGGGTAGGGGAATGGGCCTCAGGCCTTCTCCCCAGGATCATCTGGTCCTGATTTTTATTTTCTTCTTTACTGGGGGACAGCTGTTAGCAAATGGTTCTTACTTGAAACTAGGATGGTGGGCTGGAGAGATGGCTCAGTGGTTAAGAACGACTGTTCTTCCAGAGGTCCTGAGTTCAATTCCCAGCAACCACATGAGATGGCTCATAATCATCTATAATGAGATCTGGTGCCCTCTTCTGGCATGCAGACAGAACATGTATACATAATAAATA
>NC_046161.1:53666663-53789163 GCF_011064425.1 Rattus rattus | reverse complement strand
CTGGATGTGGGTGGTCCGAGTTCGCATAAGAAGTAGCCAGCTGGAACCTGAAGCCACACACTCTTTGTCATAGGTGACCACAAGATGGATAGCTAAGTATGACTTTGCCAAATAAACTTTCGACGTTGTCCCTGGCTCAGAGAGACCACACTGCCAGCCAACCTAGGGAAAGAATCATTAAAAGAAAAACAACCCACCCGAGATCTGCCTGTAAGGCCATCTCACACCTTCTGCTCTCGGGCTTTGGAATCAGAAAGGGCTTTTGTGGACTCCCATCATCTCTGGGCAAGTCTTAAAAGTATCATTTGTCAGTTTTATTTGGCCAATTAAAGACAATGTAGGAAACAACACTCACTGAAGTGGGAAAAGGCTGTCCAGAATCTTAAAGATCAAAGGTAAATTCACTTTTTTTGTTTGTTTATTTCCCCTCAGACCTGGCTTCCTCCCAGTCAGGCTTCTCAGTCAGGATATAAGCACCTAACCAAAGGACCCAAGCCAGGAGAATGGAATTAGTAGTAGTTAGCAGAGGACACCTGGGTGTCCTGATAGGACAACTGACACTCAGGGAGGGCAGTTATCTTTCCCTGATGTCACGCAACAGGGTGGCAGAAACGACAACGCAGGACTGAATTCTTCGCGTTTCTCTGCCATTCAGGGAAAATAAAATTCATCTCACTGAAGTCTAGTCTCCTGCGTTGCAAGATGGCCATTTAATGAGGGGAAACGATAACTTTGCATTAAATATGCACCTACTGTTGGCATAGTTAGCATTGGTACCTGTCAATTTGACACAACCCCTAGTCACTTGGGAAGAAGGACCCACTACTGAGGAATTGCCTCCATTAGATTCAGCTGCGCACACATCCATGCGAGCATTTTCTTGATGGCTAATTGCTGTAGGAAGGCAGGCCAGTGCATTGTGCGTGGTGTAATCCGTGGGCAGGTGGACCTGGGCTGAATAAGGAACTGAGCAAGCTAGTAAGAGATGCCCTCCATGATGGGTTTCTGCTTCAAGGTCCTGCCTTACATTCCTGCCTCAGCTTTCCTCAGGGATAGTTAGTCCATAAACTGTGAGCAGAAACAAACCGCTTCTTCTTGGTACTGCTTTGGTTACAGTGAGAGAGACTAAACTAGAACAGTTGTCTTCACCACACCACCTCTGTCTTCCCTTGCCTTCTTCCCGCCTTTTTGTGGTCCCCAGTACTACCAGTGTGACCTGTACTTCACACATGCCTGCAACTCCAGCTCCAGGGAATCTGATACCCTCCCTGACTTCCAAAGGCACCCACACATGTGGGCCCTCATTCGTGCTCGCTCGCTCTCGCTCTCTCTCTCTCTCTCTCTCTCTCTCTCTCTCTCTCTCTCACATACAAACACACACACACACACACACAAATAAAAATGAAAACTTTTTAAAGAGCTCCTTTCAGTCCACACCATCACCAGCATCCATTTATTTAATGACAGCCATTCTGACTGGCATAAGACAACGTCTCAATAGTTTTGGTCTGCATTTTCCTCAAGACTAAGGATTTGAGCATTTTCATGCACTTATTTGCCATTTGCATTTCACTTTGAGAGGTGTCGTCCGCTCAGATTGTTTGCTGATTTTAAAACCGAGTTGGATGGGCTTTAAAGCATACATTTTTCCAAAACATTTTCTAACTAACAATAATACTCTGCCAGATGAGTGGCGGGCCAGCATTCTCTCCCATTCTGTGTGGGGTTTTGTTTGCTGTTGAGGGTTTCTGTTCTGTTGGGTTTCTCGGGTGTTGGCGACCGGCATGGAAGTCTTGTACCTGCGGTACAGCACAGGGCTGCATTGCCGGCCTGGAGGGGGCCACTGCTCTGTTCATTGTCAGGCGAAGCCTTTGAAGTTTATGGCAGTCAATCAGGTTTAGCTTTAATTTCCTGTACTTTGGAGTCCTATCCAGGAACATCATTGCCTGTGCCAGGATGTTGAAATACTTCTGCCATGTTTTCTCCCCGAAGTTTCAAGTTCTCCGATTTCAAATTTGGGCTTTGGATACATTTTGATTGACTGTTGTATAGAGCGAGAAACCTGGGTCGAGTTTCAGTCTTTGGCTTGAGAATGTCCAGTGTCCCCCAGCGCCATATTCTTTTTTGTGTGTGTGACATTTTTGTTGAGATCCAATCCACTGAACTTGTGTGCCCAGGTCTGTCTGGGATAGGATTCTGTCCTGTTGGTCCAGGTGTCTGTATGTCCATGCCATGCTGTCTTACTGACTGTGGCTCTGTAAAATGTCTTGAAATCAGGTATTATGAGGCCTCCAACGTCTTGCTGGCTTTTACTCAAGATTGTTTTGGCTATTTGGAATGGTTTCTGCTTCCACATGAATTTTGGGGTCTTTTTTGACACTCTTGTGGGAATGACATTGACTCTATCGGTCACTTAGTATATATACTGTGTAGTTGAATAATGTTAATTATGTAAATCCCTCATTCTTTTTTTAAAGATTTATTTATTTACTTGAGTACACTGTAGCTGTCTTCAGACACACCAGAAAAGGGCATCAGATCCCATTGCAGATGGTTGTGAGCCACCATGTGGTTGCTGGGAATTGAACTCAGGACCTCTGGAAGAGCAGTGAGTGCTCTTAACTTTAACCACTGAGCCATCTCTCCAGCCCCAAATCCCTCATTCTAAGGGAGTCTCTTTAAATGTTTTCCTCCTTTTCTCTCATCAGCTCTGCAGGTCTCATCTTTACTTCCTTAGCTTTGTTTATATGGCTATTGTGAATAAGAGTGATTTCATGGTTTCTTTCTCAGCAAATTTATTATGGACATATGGAAAAGCATTGATTTGATATGTTGGGTTTTTTAAAATATGTATCCTCATAGTTTACCGTCTATTTTCATTTCTAATCATCTTTTGGGGAGCTTTGTGATTTTCAGTGCATAAAGCATTCATCCGCCAGTGGGCATTTTACTTCTTTCCCATCTGCATACCTTTTTTCTTTCTTTTTCTTACCTAATAGCTATGGCCCAAATGTCTAGTACTGTGCTGAATCAGATCTGTGAAAGTGGACAGACAGCTTTGTCTTGATCCTTACAGACAGTACTCCATCTCTCCCCAGTTCAGTATGATGTTGGCTGTGGATTTATTTATTCTACAAAGCCATTGTCATGTTGAGTTCTGATCATCTGTACCTTATTTGTTTAGTCCCCCAAACCCCCCCACACTCCACCTCCCAAGTCAGAGGTTCTCTGTGTAGCCCCAGCTGTCTTTGAATTTACTTTGTAGATCAGCCTGGCCTTGGACTCAGCTAATCCTGCCTCTACATTCTGAGTGGTAGGATTAAAGGCATGTACGGCCACTGACCAATAAGATCTGTTTGTTTTTTTTAAATCATAAAGAAATTTTAAATTTTGTCAAATATCTTTCTGCATCAACTTGATTCTTCACTCTGTTTGCATGCCTTGCTCATTTGCATATATGGTATCATTTTGCATCCCTGGGATGAAATTAACTTGATAATGTGTATGATCTTTGTTTGAGAGACAGGGCTTCATTATGGAGCCCAGACTGGTCTGGACTTCACTATGAAGCCAAGGCCTCTCTTAAACCTTGCTCTTCCTGCTTCCACTCTCAAGGCTGGGGTCCTCAGGTGCACCACCCTGCCTGCCTTTTTTGTTATAGGATTGTTTTGTTGCCCCGTTGAATTTCATTCTCTCTTCTTTCGTTGAGGGTTTTTGCATTTGTCCACCTGGATCCTGCTGACCTGATGGAGCCCATTTGAAAGGATTCCCTCTTCTTCCAAAGCTTGAAATAATAGCAGGAGAGAACTCTTAGTGCTTGATGAAGCTTTCGCAGTGAAACCATTCGGTTCTGTAATTTTCTTTCTTGGAAAAAGGTTGACTCAAGCTCATCAGTTGTAGGTCTGTTCAGGTTCAGAACCTCTTGGTTCAGTTTTGGTAGGTCATATACGTCCAGATCTTTGTTCATTTCTTCTAGATCTTCCAGTTCTACAGCATATCAACTCTTCAACTCAAAACAACCCCTTAGTAAGCCTTTGTAGGTCTGTGGTATTACTTGAAATGTCTTTCTCATCTCTAGTCTTCTCTTTTTCTCTCTTGATTAGTTAAGCTAAAAGTTTGTCAATTCTGTTAATCTTTTCAACACAATAACTCCCTGACTTATTCATCCTTGATATTGTCTTTTTAGTCTATATCTTATTTCCACTTGGGTTTTTGTTTTTCCTTTGGAGACAGGGTTTCTCTGTGTAGCCCTGGCTGTCCTGGAATTCAATTTGTAAATCCAGTTGGCCTAGAACTCACACAGATCTGCCTGCCTCTGCCTCCTGAGTGCTGGAATTCTCAGCTCCACTCTGATCTTTATGACCCTTCTCTTATTTATTTTGGGTTTGTCTTGCTTCTGTCTTTGTAATGAGTCATTAGGTTGTTCACAGACTTCTCTGTTCTTTTTAAAGGTGCGAATTCACTGTTAGACACTTTCCACTTCTACAGCTGGGTGCGCTGCCACACCATAGGCTCTGGCATGCTGCATTTCCATTTCCATCCATGTGTTCCCAGAAATGTAAACTTTTTTCTAATTTCCTCAGTGACATTGTTGTTTGGTCTCCATGAACTTGCATATTTTCTGAGGTTTCTTCGTTGAATGGTAGTGCTGTTTTATAGCGATCAAAAGCATTTCCATATCTGGTCTTTGTTAGGATTTGCTCTGTGGCCTTTAACATTTTAGAATATCCAAAAGAAGATTTTATGCACTGAGAATGTACATTCTGTAGCCTCTGTATGGAATGTTCTACACGTCTGTGAGGTCCATCTCATGTATAGAATAGTTTGACTCAGATGTTGCTTGTTTTTTCTTGTCTAGATAACCTGCCTGTTGATGAAATGGAGTACTGAACTTCCTTTCTACCTCTTTTAAACATAGCGGCTCCAGCACTGTGTGCATGCATTTACAATCATGTACTTTGAAGTTTTTATTTTACGTTTCATTTTTGTGTGTGTGCATGGGCATACGCATGTGCCATAGTGAGTGTGGAGGTCAGAGGACAGCCTGCAGGAATTGGCTCAGTTCTCTCCTTCACCACATAGATCCTGCCTAGATCCTGGGGCTTGAACTCATGTCATCAGGCTTGGTAGCAAATGACTACCTGCCAAGCACTCTGATGACCCCGTGCCTGTGTGTGATATATGTGTGTACATTGTATGTATGTGTATTGCTGATGGTGTGCACTTGTATACATTTGATGACCAGAGGAGGACGTCAGGTGTCTTCTGTTATTCTCTGCTTTGTTCTTTGAATCCCTTGAACCTACCTACAACTTGTAATCTTTTGGCTAGGCTGGCAGCCAGCAAGTCCCAGCCATTTTCCTTTCTCTACTTTGATGAATTGATCCTTCAGTCAGTATTTAGTGACCTTCTTTGTCTCTTTTGACATCTTCCTCGATTAGTCTAGTTTCTCAGATAAAAGTACTACAACCACTGCTTACTTTAGGATCCCACTTGTGTGAAATATTTTCCATCCTTTCATTTCTAGGCTATTTCCAGCAACTTTACTGATGAACTAACTTTCTTATACACAGCATATTTTTAGTTTTTATTTTATTTTTGAGACAAGGTCTTGCATGGTCTGGTATCCACTATGTAGCCCAGGCTAGCCTTAGAGTTATGGTGATCCTTTTGCTGCAGCCAGATGAATGCTGGGATTAAAGGTGTGTGCCATAACATCTGGCTTTAAAAAAAAATCCATCTGGTCAGGCTATAGCTTTTGATTGAATAATTTAGTCTATTTGTATTCAAGGTTATTATTGAAATGTAGAAACATATGCCTGTCTTGATTTTTCTAGTTATTTAGAGCATTACTTTTCCTCATCTTATTCATCTTTGCGATTTGTTTGCTGTATTTGATAGTCCGATTCTATTTTTGTGTGTCTATTCTTCCAGTAGAACTCACATTTTCACATGTTATTGTGGTGGCAGTTCCCCTCCTTTCATTTCTAGATGTAGTACCTCTGTAAGTCCTGCAGTCATGAATTTCCCCAGCTTTTCCTTATCTTTACTTCTGAAGGATAGCCTTGCTGGGTATAATAATCTTGGCAGTAATTTTCTTTCAGAACATGGAGAGTGGCGTTCCATTTCCTGGTATCCTATAGGGTTTCTTCTGGAACATCTACTGTAAGTGTAGTGGGGTTTCACTTAGATGTCTTGTGCATGCTTTCTTGTAGACTTTACAATTCTTATATTTTTGACAGTTTTGTATTATGGTGAAGGTCTTTTCTAGTCATCTGTAAGCCCCTTGCATATGGATGTCCATGTCTTGTACATGATTAAGAGAGCTGTCCACTATTATTTCACCTGAGGGTTTCTCCATACTGCAAATCTTTGTGGACGTTTAGTGATTTAATAGTCATGCCACAGATTTGTGTGCTCTCTTCCTTTCTCCCCCCAACTCCCACAAATGAGTTATTTAAGAAGGCTTCAAGAATAAACATTTTGCTTCCACCAAACCTAGTCTATTGTTAAGGCTCTCAACCAAATGCTATGGATCTGTTACTTCTGCTGTGATTATTTAAATGTTTGTGTTCTTTTCAATTTTACTGATCTTTATTTATTTTTTAATTTATTTACTTTATTTATAGATGGTTGTGAGCCACCATGTGGTTGCTGGGAATTGAACTCAGGACCTCTGGAAGAACAGTCAGTGCTCTTAACCACTGAGTCATCTCTCCAGTCCCCTTTACTGATCTTTAAAACAACAATTCCATCTATTCCTGTTTCTTTGGGATTTATTACTAGAGCTATGATCCTCATTTACTGACTTGCATGTTTGTATATATGTATAGGTGCACATGTCAGTGTGCTTGTGGAGATCAGAAGACAGTTTATAGGAATCAGTTATTTCTTTCCACCATGTGAGTCCTAGAAGAGTTAGTTCATCAGCCTTGGCTCAAGTGCCTTTACCCACCAAGCATCTTGCCAACCCCTCGGCAGCCCTTTCTTTGGTAAACCAGTCTGCCTGTTTTGAATACTTTGAGGAAAGTCACTGCAGTTGCTAGGACAACTGCAACCATAACTGAATTCATTACTCTTGAGTCAGGAAGCCTGGCTCTAGGCAACATGCACCAACCGTAAAGGATGCCACTCTAGGCAAAACAAGCCTTTGTGAGCTTTAAATTATCCAGCTTACCTTGCAGCTATTCTCACTCAGGAATGGAGGAGGTGGCTGCAGTGTCAGAGTCACCAGGAGCTGAGGGCTCTGATTCTTTCAGACAGATCAGAGCTGAGATGTAAAGACATGATAAGAACTCCAGTGACTCAGCGAAACATGATTAGTGCAGTGAAGCTTGTAATTGGTAGAGCCAGGATCACATGCAAAGCTGTGACTGGTAAAATTATAATCTGTGCATAAGCATGCCACAATCTTCTTCTTGCTGTATAAAGCAGGCAATTCTCCACTCTTCAGGCTAAGCTGGGAAGCTCCTTCTACCTTGTGCACTATTAGATATTGTATCATTAGGCCCTAGTAAAAGTATCTTGTGAATGGCCTTTTGCCTACATGTGTCATGAAAAATAGACAAATAGCTGGGTGGCACAGTGAGAAGGCAGGTGAAGAGTTCCAGAGTTCTGAAGGCTTTAATACCCTCAGAAAACCCACAGCTATGATATCAAGAGTTGGCCAAGAATTCCAGAGAGCAAGAACCTAACTATAAAGTATGGTGGAGAAACTGTGACTATGGATGAGGAAGCTTAATATGGGAGCTGATTCTACAAGGACTAGACATTCCACTCACTAGAAGACTCTGGAGAGAGCGAAGAAGGGTTCAAGAGCCAAGGGTTCCAACACCACTTGAGAGCTAGAATTCCAGCCACTAGGTGTTGGTTCTCCTAAGCAGTAAGCTTCTGTTTCAGCAAAGCTTTGAATGTTTAGAACCATAAACTCCTAGTAGTCCTCAAGACTTAGAGAGCTAAGCATCTGGATTTAGAAGCCTAGCTTGTGAACCTCTAGTACTCAGGCCTATCACTACTAAAGGGATAGCCTGCCTAGGCATGTTCAGACAGAGCAATATGCCCCACCCCCATCCTGGAAAGCAGTCACTTGTGACACTATAGGCAACACCCTCTACTTTCAGCCCCATTGTCCCATGTACTCAGCAGTACATTTGACTCAGAGGTGCTTCTTGAGCAAGGTTTGGATTATAAGGCAACCAGCTGATGAGCTAGCACGATATATCTGTGGGTTCTCAGAGACAGGAATGTGGAGGGTTTTCCGACCCCTCGAGCCATTCAGATTAAAACAGATCTCTTCTTAGGTAGCTCCTAGCTACAGCACTTAGGGCTTATAGGAAGATGATGTAAAAATTGTTTCCAAAGCAAGGCTACTGTGCTCTCTAAGCCAATGTGGATTGTGAACCACTCCTAACAGCTGGGATTGCCAGCATCCACATTGGCTATGTGGGCTGAGACTTCTTCCCCTGCGTCTCTGTAGAGGGGCAGCTTTCTTTCCGTTATGAGGCGGAGTCTGCAGGTGTCAGAATATTTTGTTTTTTACTATAACTTTGTCCCAGGCCTCTGAATCTCACAAGGTTCTGATATCCTTCTTTCAACTACCCTCACCTGAAAATTCAACTATACATTTATTGTTTTGGGTTTTTTTTTTTTTCTTCACAGGAAATGACTGCTAGGTGCTTCTAGTTCTCCATCTTGCGATTCCCCTAAAATGTCTTGACCTTGACTTGCTCTTCAGTTGAGTTCTAACAGCTGTCATTTCTGCACGAATCAGTTGGGAATTAGTTCCTTTCCTTTAATTTTATTAGTTAAGGCATCGGTGCTGTTCCTTTGAGTTATGAGTCCGATTAGAAGCCAGAAAACAAACCACACGTATTGCACTTCTGGAAGCTTTGTTCTTTAATGAGCCATGAGTGATTTGTTCAGCAGGCTGCTTTTGTGTAGCTATACAGTGCATAATCTGAGTGACACAACTGCAAACTGCACTTTATACAAAATGTCTTGCCCCTTCCAAAAAAAAAAAAAAAAAAAAAAAAAAAAGGAAATTACAAAGTGCTGCTGATTTCATCGGGAATGTAATCCGTTCTGTGACTAAGTCGTTCTTATAGATTCTTAAACAGTAAAGTGGCATATTTCACAGGATGTGTCCTTTTATAATACACAGTATTTTAAAATTTTACACTCAGCATACTTATAAGTTACTTTGAATCCATTAAAATAATATAATACTAATCTGTAGTCCATACCTTTCCCCCAGTAAATAGAAATACTTGTTCAAGAGGTGCAACTCTTGTATGACCTAGGAGGGCTGATAAGTAGGCATTAAGAGTGGATGGGTGACAAGGTGACAGACCCATTACTAGGGCTATTTGAAGTTTAAACCAGGAGATCAGTAAGATCTAATACACTGGAGATTACCCACTTAATACCAAAAGTGTGAGAATGTTCCAGAGAAATGTGGTCTCTAGTACCCTAGGGATGCAGAAAGTCAGGTCTACAAATACCTAAATTTTTTACTACTAAGGCCAGCATGGTGTTGGGGCACAGTGCTGAGAAGTTATCACAAGTGTGTGGGTGCATATAACACACCACTCAGTACAGAAGAATGCAGGGCCCACATCTATTTGCCCACCAAGAATTTTAAAAAGTGAGTGAGAAAGCCATTTGGTCAACTTCTTCCTCTAGTTACAACTCTCAGCTTCACCGCCTGAGAATCCTTCCTTCTCTCTAGCTTATTAGTTACAGTTGAAAAAACAGCTCACAGGCATAAAAGTGGAACAATACAACCTCGATGTATCACCTCATGTCAGCACACTTCTGTGATGCTGCCTTTGATTGTGAGACACAGAATAGTCTTCACACCCTATGCAAAGTAAGAGTGATAGGTTTCTAAAGCCTGAGAGTTGGCCCTAGTGCCCTATGCCCTGAACTCATATCCTTTTGTCTCTCCTAGCAACACTCATATCTCCGTTTGTGTATATGATCCAGAGTGGTCATATAAACAAAATGACAGGAAGTACAAATATGTGCAAACTAAGCATATCACCTCCCCAAATCCTGCCTGCATTTGCTGTAATTTACTTCAATCTGTGATGCAAAATGTATTTGCTTCTGCTACATTTTCTACGATACACAGCTGCAGACACATATTAACGGGTAGGAAAAATGTAGGAGTTATTGTGGACTAGAAGTATATGCAGTAACTAGAATGCTCTCAGGTTTGGAGCACAGGTTTCACATGTGAGGAATTCTGCTGCTGCCAGAGTTTCCTTTGGTGCGTTTTAAGATTGAAGAAAAGCAGCTGGCCAGTCTAATAGTGAACCCAAGGTGGATCTGCATCAGGAGTGACTGCAACAGTGTTGCTATGTGGTGATTCAGAGGCTCTGATAAGAACTGATGGAGCAGAGCATCTGACACTACTGAGTTATGGCTTCGTCTCTATCAGACCAATCGTGCCTGCTAACCCAAGAACAATAGCATTCTTTTCCTCAAAGGGGGCCTACACTTTGCCCAGATATTTTTACGATTGTGTGGATTTCCCCGACCCCATCCTGGCGTCTTGTTAAAATGATTAAAAAATCCACAAATCTAGCAACTGGAAAAAAAAGTTTTTATTTAACTTTATTCAAATTCAGGTTTTAGGTCCCTGAGAAAAATTATAAAGTCTTTAATATTGATTACTTTGTTCCTACAAAGTGACCTATGTAGGTAGTTATTTTTTTCTCAGCCCCAAATTTATTTTATAGAAATTAAAACAAAAACAAAAACAAAAAAACAACAACAAAAAAACCAAACTGAGCTGTAAAACTTTAGGTGGGAGAATGTGCGTCAAGTGCTGGGTTCTAGGCCTTTCCTCTGAAACAAAGGAACTTGTTTTGAGCCAAGTGGAGAGCAGCACTTACCACCCATAGCAGCTACTTTCCCCAAATACTAAAACAGACTGTGTAGCCACAAAGGCCCAAAGGAGCTCCCCACCTTATCACAGCCGCTGGCTTCCTTTAGAACAGTTTCCAAAATTCTTATTTTTAATGCTCAAGGGATATAAAAGTTAACATTTATTGAATGACCATCATCATAGGAGAGATTTTCAAAGCTTCCTTCATGTGTCTCAATGCTGAACCCATACCAGGGAGAGGGACGACTCCAGCTACCACGAGCTACTGTGCAAAATGATGCTCCAAGTCTCATGTCTAGAGCCGCTGCTGCAGCAGTGACGTGAGGTTCAGTGCTGTGTAGGAGGAGACCCTGCCTTAACAAAAGACTTCTATCCTCATAACTTCAAAGCAAAAAAAAAAGAAGAAGAAAACCAAAATTCAGGTTATAGATGGTATAGGCTCTTCTTGTAACAGTGCATGTGGTAGTTAGACAAAATGTATTTAGTGACTTTAAAAATAAACATTTCACATACTTAAGAAATGGTATCATGTTTCACTTCACATAACATTATAAATAGCAAAACCAGAGTTCTACTCCCACAATGGCTAGTACATGATGCTTCCAACACGGTAACTTATGGAAACTACCAGTGATGAGAAAGATGCCCTTAGTTATCCCTTACCCCGGGGTGAATGGTTCTCACCACTTGTCTAATGGCCTCTTATCTGTAGGAAGAAACTCCATGGGAATAAGGGGGAAGCATAGGGTTAAAAAGAACTAGGCATACTATACATGTGTATTTACAGTAAACTTCAGGAACAAGAATATTAACAAAAATAGCTTCAAGTAGTCCTTGATTTTTTTTTTCATCTAATACTGATGGTCTGAGAAAAAGAAGACAAAAATTAAATAGATCATATTAAAACTTTCTAAATTTCTTTTGGCGTCTTTTTCTATAACACTCATGCAAAGTTGTACGCGAGTACTCGTAGAGAAGTGATGAAACAGTCACATCTATGGTGGTACTCCACCAGCAGATGAATAGGCTCGGATACAGTCTTCAGTTTAGTCTATAAAAAAAGAAAAGCCTGGATCAATCAGGACGATGCCTTCACATTTAGGAATTATCTAAATGTGTCCTGTGACATCACAAAAACCTAGAGGAGTCTGATCTAAAAATCAGGGCATACTAGTACAGTATGGCTACCGAACTTTATCCCATGAAATAACATTTGCAGGACTTAACCAGGAGTTAAACCAGCACTGATTGTAATACCAAATATCAACAAGAGACAAAGTACGGTCTCTTCACAATATTATCAGATGGCTGAGTCACTCTGGGCTTAATGGAAATCAGTTTGTTTCCAAAATATAACATCGAATATTTTGTAATTAATTTAAAAGAGAGGGCTTAGGCGTTTTGCTTATAAGTCCTTGGGGAAATTTTATATTCTATAACAGTTTCTAACTATCCCAATACAAACTCAAAAGCTTTTGCTTTCGTGGTTAACAGAAGTTTGTATGGTGGTCTTTAAATGCTAGGAATGAGAGCATTTCTCAGGATCACAGTAGCCCCCTAGTTCAATAACTCTCTGTGGGAAGGGAAAAATAGGTGGGCAAGAAGCAACTACTGTTGGCCAAAATCACCCAGGTCCCAGGTGGCTTTGTTTAGTGGAATCTCAAATCAAATACAGCAGCCAAGGCACAGCTGGCCCATCCCTAGCAAACTTCAAAGAGGCCACTTTTGCCAGAAGCGCAGTGTTCCAGCACACAAACTGTCAGCTGAAGACAAGGTAGGACCATTAGGACTGACTGTTACAAACAAGGTGACCAGAAGAGGCCCCAAAGATGAGATGTGGAGACATTTCTGTCCATTTAGACCATAAACTCATTATTTCCAAACAGTGGTGGTTGCTGTGTGGAGCTGCAGTCTGAGTCCACAGTTTTCTTTCGGCCAGATGAAACCGTCCCCTCTGGGGTCTCTTTGGTTTTCTGAGGTGAGTTTTTCACATTCTTTAGTTTTTGTTTGCCCTTTTCAGGGTTGAAGGTTCCTCTGCTGATGAACTGAGGCCTGTCTTCTAGGGATTTGGCTTGGCCTAGTGGTCCTTCCATTCCCTGGGCCTCACAAGCTGAGGCAGCTCGGTAAAATGGAGACTTGGAATAAATCTGAAATCGCTTTCTAGTGCCATGAGATGATGTAGTGTTTGATAGACATGAAGAAACGGAGGAGCTGACTGAGTCCACAGAGTCTGGCTGCTTTCTTAGCTGCTTTCGAAACTTGCTTGAAGGCTCAGACTTGCCAGCTGCTTTCAGGGAGCTAAGGGCTAAGCTTCTCTCTAAAAACAGAAAATAGAGTTGTGCGTGAGCATGTCCACCTATGCGATATCATGTAATGAATAGAAGCTACCGTCCACATGTAAAACTGAGCGGGTCAAAGTACTGAGGGAATAGTTGGTCTATTTTGTGCAGAATCATTATTTTAAAAGCTATCATGGAGCTGGCCTCAAACTTAAAGAGATATGTTTGTCTCCTGAGCTCTGGGATTAAAGGTATGCACCACCAGACCAAACCTGAGAAAGCTTATTTTTTTTAAACATTAAAAAACATTGTATATTTTTATGTCTATGGATGCTTTACCTGCATGTATGTATGTACAAGAGTATGCCTGGTACCCTCAGAGAGGACAGAAAAGGGCATCAGATTTCCTGGGACCGAGAGTTACAGATAATTACAAACTACCATGTAGGTACTGGGAATTGAACCCAGTTCATCTGAAAGGGCATCCAGTGAGTGTTCCTAACCAGTGAGCCACCCCTCCAGCCTTAACTTGGGAATTCTTATTCCTTCTTTACAAAACAAAATGTATCTTTAGTCTAATATAGTCATTTATTGGCTATCTCAAAAATGTTACCTTCAGAATCCATATTCAAATTTTCCGAGCTATCAGCAGTCCCAATAGAAGCCTCAGACTCAAGGGCTTCATCATCAGAGGCACGAGGCTCCAATACAAGCATCTCAAATGTTAGTTCTTCCCTATGAGACACAATCAACAAATTCATGACCACGACAGGAGAAAGAGGACACGAAAGCAAAGAAGATAGACAAAAAGGCATTTCTCAGTCCCACCACAGTGACGATGAAGAGGGTTTACTTATTTATTTATGGGTAAAGCAATAGGAAAGCAGTATGGATGAAAGTACAAGGTGGATAACAAATCTGAGTAATCGTGGGACTAGGAATGGGTAGGTCAATTCCTAGAAATAAGCCAGCTCTAAATCTAATTATTTCTCCTCTTTAAGTAGCCTGAAACCCACAGACCATCTTTTCAAGACCATCATCTCCAAAAGCAGTCGCATCTTTGAAACTTATGCTTATACTTCTGTGCTTTCTCTTTCCTAACAGCTTCCTTTTTATCCCTCTGTATACTTCAATACCATGTTCATCAGAGCTGAGCTAGCTCCTGATTAGTAACTGCTGCCTCACATTCTTCCACAGCTGAGTCTGAGCTGCTTTTCAGTTGCCCAAAATTATGGAGCCAATCCTGATTCTAAAGTTTCTTGATTTCTTCATGAATCAAGTTCTCAGACTTAAGAGATGAACTCCAGGGACTCAAGGAGACATTTAGGAATTCTTAAAGAGTAATCAATGCCAATGAGAACTAGTATATCGTACCTTCAGAGAGCACCATGGATATTCATATTCCTAAAGGATAGTGTCAACCCACTCCTGCCAGAGTGATGACAGAGATAACAGAATTTAACTTTCTCTTTTAAATCATGACCGGTTTCTCTACCCAGTACTACATGTGCAGCCTTGTTCTATCCAGTTGTTGAGCCCATGGTCACACTGATTTTTAAACTCATTCATGAAACTGCAACTAAAACCACCTATGCTTAAGAGGACTTTGCCTTACTTAGTCAAGGGACTCTTATTCTTCCTTCTGCAAAATCCATCTCTGCTTATGGAAGCTGGCCCCTGATGATAATACCTCATCTTGGCTCTCCATTGTCCATTGCCTGATTAATCTGGGCTAAGACTGGCATACACTGTATATGTCTTCCCTCCTTATTCGAGTTCTGCTCGGCACTAAGATTCCTACACCATGGAATTTCCTTCCCTGAGGTGAAAACTTACACACTTACCCTTAGTAGAGGAACAAGTCTCTGTCAATTCGATATTCCCTGGGGTATCTGATAGAGCACAGTGCTTGACACACGAGATACTTAATGAACAGGAAGAATGAAGGGTAGAAGGAAGGCAGCACAGCAGCTGGTATCTCTGAGCACTTACTTTTCTTTCTGTAGGTTCTCAATCTGCTCAGTCAGTACTTTCTCCTCCTGCTGCATTGCTGCTTGCTGCTGGTCTGTGACGTCAGTTTCCATGGCTGTCTCACTAGTCAAGGTCTCTTCTGGGACATCAGACATGGAAGGCAATCGAACTATAACAGGGGAGGATGGACTTGGATGGCTTCCTCGATGTAGACGCCCCTTTCCCTGCAGAGAGCATTCATTTTAGAAAGTAAACTAAGTTTGTCAGTTTTACATTGATCACTTTGGATAACAAGTGTCCTTCTATCACGTCATGAGAATGATAGGACTGAACAAGCATAGGATATTTAGCAAGATATCAAAAATCCAACAAATTAGGTTAAAAGAATTCTATCAAGAACACTGAAAAGAAAATGAACACACTTCTAGCTCTGGGTTCTAAGAACCATTGTGCTGAGATGAGAATCTTCTTTCAATCTAAGCTGTATTCTAAATAACTTCAACCCAATTAAAACTGCGTTCTGTGATCACAGGAGCCAGGTTTCAGGGCTCAAGGGTCATAAGCAGATAGTGGCCACCACACTGACACTGAAGGTGCACATTATGTTCAACATTATAAGAAGTTCTGACGACGCTTCTCTCGGGGAAGATTAAAGAAACATGCCCTGAAACTTAAGTTTTGGTGGAAAAAAGTCATATAAGCGATTGCTATTGTAACATGCTTTCTCAAAAACCTTATATTCTTGAAATGAGGGAGAAAAAAAAATCTCACTATTGTTTTAAATTGTTACCTTACTTCTAACTTTAGTTTCTGGTAACAGCCAACTAAGTTCAACAGATTAAATCTCCTGCCAAGAACAACTAGACCAATATGAAAATGAGCACACACTTGTTGACACTGGATAGCGAAGGGGCAGGAAAGGCTGGCCCAGCAGCTACTGCTGATTTGCAACCTCAGAAGAGATGGCAAGAGTCTGAGCAGAACTGGAACATACTACAGTTGACAACTGCAGTGAGCCTGGAGCTCCATCTGACCCGTGTGCATGTTTATGTCCTTATGAGAACAGACGCATTATTACCGATCAATTGTCCATGGCTGTTTGCTCAGCAGTGGCAGGGGTGACTGTGGAGCAGGTTTTATGACTTACATTACCTAAATATTTACTCTATGACCCCTCAGATAAAAAACCTGCCAACCCCTTAGAATCAAAGGATATGAGTTGCTGCCCCTCAGAACCTTCATGCCTAACACTGGGATCTCAAACGTTCGGATTCTAGACAGAAAGGTAAACTGAAACTACACAGTTCTTACAGACGGAGTGACCTAGCTTCAAGTCATCTAAAGGGTGTGTGTGTGCTATAAAAAATTTAAACTTCTAAGACTGGATTAAGATGATACAATCGCTAGTGCCTAAGGATCTGTCAGAAAAATAAAATTATTCTTTGTAGGTAAGCAATATCATCCCAGGCCTCAAAATACTTTCTACAAATTATTTTCAAATCAAAAGTAACCAGAAAAAAAAAAAAAAAAAGAAAAGAAAATAAAAAAAAAAAAAAAAGATAAGACAATGCAAAAGAAAGCTGGTAAAAACAAAGAAAACAAGATTCTTCAAAGACTGTGGCTATCGGAAAAATGTAAAAATAATCTGTTCAAGCAGGCAGGAAAACATAATTTCATTAAACAGAATGAAAGTTATATCTGAAGAAAATCCAGAATCAAGCCAGAAGAAACAAATGCAAATAGAAAATTTCATAAGTGAAAAAGAGAAAAACATGGAAAAGAGAAAAAAAAAGTAAAAAATGATCCACCATATGCTAAGTGCCATGGTGAATATGAGGCAAAGAGACAGTAGACATTGATATGCAGTCCTAAGCTAAAGGAAGTTCTCAGCAGCCAAGGAAGAAGATGAGTTCGAGATGCAGGAATGAAAACACAATGACAATGTATATTAGAATTCAGGATGTTTTTGTACTTAAAATCTACAAATGGCTAAAAAAAAACAAAACCTAATAGCAATGAAGTCAGACAATGACTAGCATATTAAAGTTCTTGCACATTATCTAGGAAAAAAAGATAAAAAGTACCAATTAATGGGCATTGAACAGGTTAATGATGTGACTAAAGGAATCTAAGACCCCTAACAGTATGAAAAATGAGAGATTATTAAGGGGGAGGCAAGAAAAAAAAAAAAAAAAAGAACAAAGGTAGCCAGAAAGGAAAAGGGAACACATGCCAGGCAAAACAAACAAACCCTGTACAATAAAACAGATTTAAAATATAAACATAGGGGCTGAGTATGGTTCAATAGTTAAGAACACTGACTGCTCTGGCAAAGGACCTGGGTTCAGTTCCAGAATCTACATGTTGGCTTACAACCATTGTTACTTCAGTTTCAGGGCATCAGACACCTTCTTCTGGCCTCCTCAGATACTAGGCATGTCTCGTAGTACACAGATGTGCATGCAGGCAAAATACATTTTTTTAAATCTTAAAAACATAGTATCAACAAAATGTATATAGATAGATCAAATGCTCCTGTTAAAATTGGAAAACTGTCAGAAACATGGTATTTAAGGGCTATGTATAAAATATTATTAAAAAATGGTTGAAAACAGCTGGGTGTGGTAGCTCCTCTGTAATCCTCGTACTTGTGAGGCTATGAGTTTGAAGCCATCCTAGACTGCATAATGAGTTCCAGACCGTTATGATATTATATGATATCTCAAACAAAAACAAAGTTAAAAATAAATAATGAAAAGCTGTAGGGCATGTACACCTTAATCTCAGAGGTCCAACACTTGCAAGGCAGGCACTGTGATTTTGACGCCAGCCTGATCTGGTCTACAGGGTGAATGCCAGGAGAGCCAGGACTACACAGAGAGATCTTATCTCAAAAAACTAAACATCAAAAACTTAGCATAAAGTGAGAAGGATACCTCACAGTGACTAAAGCCAAAACTATGATTATAGCATTTCCAATAGATATTCATTTCTTATGACTTCAAAAGATCTGAAGTAAATCAGCAGCAGAAGTAAAGCATAGACAGAGCTGTGGTCAGCACCAAGGGATTAATTATGTATGCAGAGTAAAGTTTAAGAGATCTAACAGATGCACTCTTCCATAGAATTAAAAAAGATTTCATTCCAATTATTTATTGGTTTGTTTGGAAGGTTCTGACTATGTAACCCTGGGTAGTCTGGAACTCATACAGATAAGGCTGGCTCAAACTTACAGAGACCTACCTACCTACCTCTGCCTCCTCAATTCTGAAGGATTAAAGGCATGCCCCACATGAGTTGTTTTTACACAAATTAGTAAAACATTAACATGGTCATTTAATGGAAGGACATTATAGAACAATTTTACACATATAAACACAGCAAAAAAATCTTGATGCATTACAAACTGAACTGGGAAGTGAGTATTTAATTTAATATCAGTAAAATTCACAATACCCTAAGTCAGGCATGGTGACTTAAGCCTGTATGTAACACCAGCACTCCTGAAGCTGGGGTGGTAGATAACTGCAAATTCTAGACCAGTTTGTGCGACATTGTGAAACACCTCAAAATGACATGAAGTGTTTCAATGTTGATATATTAAAAACAAAAGCGTTAGCATTATACCATAATAACAACTCAGAAAACTAGGAATCAAATGAACAAGCTTAATATCATAAAGAATAAAAATTCTACAGCAAACATCATGCTTAGTGGTGGTGGAACATGCTAAGAGTGATCACTACCACTGTTTCAATCAACACTGTACTGAAGGTTCTATTTCTTTAGCAAAACAAAGAGGAGGTTCAAGGACTATAAAAGGATAGATAAAACTATTTTTAAATGATATAGCTAGGAAACCCAAAGGAATACTCAGAACAGTTATTAGAATAGATGACTTCAGTAAAGTCACTACATGTAAGATAAAAACACCAAAGTAAATTGGATATTTTATGTAACAAGCAACAAAAACTAAAACTTTAAAACAAAATTGATTTATTTTAAGAGTTAACAATAAGATCTCAACATATTAAATAATAAAACACTTAAAAGAACTAATGATCTATATGGAGAGATTATGTTCATGGGTAGGAAAATCAATACCGCTGAAACATCAAATCTCTAAAAAGCAATTTACACAGTACAATCTCAAAAAGCAAACACACAAAAACCCCGGGGTTTTTTTTGTGAAGGTGACTTCATATTTTGTATGACAATATACGTCACAAGTAGTAAAAAGTGAAGATAGGATGACTCTTTAAACCAGTTTATTAAGAAGTTGAAGTAAATGGGCCAGCAAGGTGGCTCAGTAGGTAAAAGCATTTGCTACACAAGGTTGGCAACTTGAGTTTGATCCCTAAAACACACATTAAAAAGCCAGATGTAAAAAAGCCTGATACAGTGGCTTACATCTAGAATTCTAGCATTCCTATGGTGAGGTAAGAAGCAGACAGAATTGTTGGGAAGCTAGTCTGGAGCAAGCAACATGACAGAAACAGGAAGGACACTGTCTCAAAACAAGGTTCCAGGAGAGAATGGACTGCCCAAACAAAGTGCTCTGACTTCCACACACAGGTCTAGCACACCAATGCCTCATATACACGATACACACAATACAACAACTTTTAAAAGCTAAAGTATAGTAGTAGTACTATCAACATGATAGTCAAAATGAGGCACCTTAAAACGGACTAGGCATATAGACAAAATAATGAAGCTTTGAGAAGATAAAAATGATTACAACCTTAGTAAGAAAAATTCTTAAACATATATCAAGTAGCAACAAAACCATATTACACTAAAATTAACCTCTGTCCATCAAACAGTTTCATTTACTTACTTTTTTTTTAAGTCAGAGACTTGAAAGTGTTTTTGAAAGCCAGGCTGGGCTTCAGTGGATGATCATCTAGCCTCTACTTCCTAAGAGCTAGGATCGCTTGCATGTGCCACCATGCCTGGCTTGAAAGATAACTTTCAAGAGAGTAGAAAAATCAAACCATAGAATTGAAGATGCTTTCAACAGAAATAAGTGATCAAAAGAGTATATAAAGGATTCAGAAAGAATTAGGAAAAAAAATTAAACCACCCAAGTATAGAAAACCAGAAAAGCATATTCACCATGTTCACAAACCAAAGTATCTGAAGACTAATCCGATTTGTGCACATTAGAGTAAACGAACAGAAGGCCAAATTTAAGAAGTGGCATGCATTTTATAATGACTAAAAGTATATGTGGCAACATAAGTACTGGGGAGGTGGCGAACCATTCAGAAATTCCTGTATACTGCTAATTGTAGTTCAGCCATTTTGGAAAATGTTAAAGATATATCCCATGACTCAGATATTCCCTTAGGTATATACCCTAGCAAAAATGCACACACACTGCCTATTTTCCTAAACAAAACCCTACTGCCCACAAACAGTACACTGGATAAACTGGCATATACATTCTGGAACAGGATACAGCAACAAGAGCAAACTGAGTTACATAAAGCTAACATCAGATACAAAATAATCCATATTAGACAACTTCATATGTGGCTCAAAAATGAAACAGCACTATGCTTAAGGACACCAATTTTGGTAGCAAGCAACAAAAAGCAAGAGAAGTGTCTGCTGCAATAGCCATTAACTGGCTGGTCTATTTTCTAGTACCCTGTTTTGATTTTGACCATCTTAATATTGATAGTACCTGGAGCTCTATTGTACTTGGGAGACTGAGGAAAGAGGACTCGAGTCCAACCTGCCTGAACTGTTCAGTGGGAAAAAAAAAAATCAGAGAGCTCTGACTAGTAGAGCTGGGCTAGAATGCTACAAGGCTATCCCATAGAAGCCTTTGTCGATTTCTGAAAATAACAAAAAGACATAGTCCAAATGTTATTTCCCCTGTTCTTTTATTGGATATTTTCTTTATTTACAATTCAAATATTATCCCCTTTCCCGGTTTCCCCTCCAGAACCCCCCCCATCCCATCCCCCCACCCCTGCCTCCATGAGGGTGCTCCCCCACCCACCCACCCACTCCCTCCCTCTCCCCTCTCCACCCTGGTTTCCTCTAAACTGGGGCATTGGGCCTTCACAGGACCAAGGTCCTCTCCTCCCATTGATGCCTGACAAGGCCCATCCTCTGCTACATATGTGGCTAGAGCCATGGGTCCCTCCATGTATACTCTCTGGTTGGTGGTTTAGTCCCTGGGAGCTCTGGGGGGTCTGGTTGGTTGATGTTCTTCCTATGGGGTTGCAAACCGCCTCAGCTACCTCAGTCCTTTTACTAGCTGGTCCAAATGCTTTAGTGTGAAGGATCCTAAGTGAAATACCTTTTGAAAGTTTACCTAACAGTACCATTGTTTCTAAGATTTAAGTAGGTCACAATGAAGATGAATAGAAAGTATACTACAGTGCTAAAATGGGTATGGCCTATGGAAAGAGTCTGCTAAAGTTCATAATGATAAAGGTCACAGGAAGGAATGGCAAGACAGAATACATGATATAAACTCACTATTGTCAATCTAAGCCTACATAGTTGAAAATGATAATGAAATATGGATTTTAGGTATGTAGGAAGACACTTCCCACATGAGGAGTTATGATACTTTCTGATGATTCAAAGAAAGTACATGTAGTGGGGACGGGGTGGGTGGATGCTGTATGTGGGTTGAAGATACCAAAAGGAATTGTGAAACATCTAGACTGAACTAGACATAAGTAGCTGGAGGCATGAATCTTAGAATCTTAACAGAAAATTTACCCCAAATAGGGAAAGTAAAAGAAGGTAAAAGATCACTGTTGCCATTCATTGAGCCACAAAAACCAGAAGGAACTGAATTCTCAGATGATGTCTGAGAGATCTTTTGTAGAAAGGAAAAGTCCTTTAAGGTTTTTCTATCAGCCTTGCATGGTAGTCTTGCATAAAGTCCATGCTTTGTATGATGATGAGGAATGAGCTATCTACTGTAGTAGGTTTCAAGACTGATTCAAAAGTTGTATCCCAACACCTGTAACTATCCCATAATGAAAGTTAAAAAAGACTTTAAATATAGCCACGGTGTGTGCTTGCATATATCTTCAGACTTTCTGTGTAGTAGAGTAAACCGGCCAGGGTATTCCTCCTACCTCTAGCTGAGACTTGAACTTTGGATCTCAAGCAGGATCAAGGGAAGTACTCTACCACCAAGTTATATGTCTACCCTTGGTATTCTGGTTCTGAACACAGTTGACAGGTTCCCACTGGAGGTGTGGAAGCATCCCCAAAGGATCTACAATGTAGACAGTGCTAAGATGCCATTCGCCCTTTCAACTTATTACCATTTACATTATTAATTGGTTAAAGCAATAGTGGGTTAAAAACAACCTGCTGACGCCTCCACATGATGAAGGCAATGATACAAAACTGTACGACTAGGATGAATGTCTGCTACAGTCTTTTTTTTTTTTTTTCCCGGAGCTGGGGACCGAACCCAGGGCCTTGCGTTTGCTAGGCAAGTGCTCGTTACAGTCTTTAATACCATGCGTTTCATGCATCAGTCAAGCCATATGATTGTTTTTATTTGTTACTGAGGGTTGTCCTAATAAAGTGTTTGTATAACTACCCGAATAACAAGGCGAACAACTTAGCTGCTTTTAGCTCTGGGATAAAGTATAACTATGGGACCAAGTATAACTATTCACATGAGTATGTTGCATAGATTTTGTTTGACCCTATTTAAAAGGACCCCATTATTTCAAGTGATTTTATTTTTTGTCAGTGATAACACTTTAAGCTTTCTAAGAAACTATTAGAGTTTGGGAAAGTTTTGGGAAACTTTTAACTGCCCTGAGAGCTTCCCTTACGATGTCAATGCCATCAGTCAAAATTCAGATAGAAGATGCTGTCTCATCTTAAACCAGTGGTTCTCAACATGTGAATCCCGACCCCTTTAACAATCCTCAATCTCCAAAAATATTTCATTATGATTCTTAACAGGAGCAAAATTATAGTTATTAAGCAGCAACAAAATAGTTTCATGGTTGGAGGTCACCACAACATGAACTGCAACACTTACAGCATTAGGAAGGTTGAGAACCACTGCCTTAAATGGTACTAACAATGTAAGGGAGACGATAGGTTTGGTCTGACTGTCAGGAAAGTGAATTTGGGGCTACCACTCATCTTCAGTTAGAATACTGACAGAACAATGGTGTAAAACAGCCAAACAGAAACACCACCCAACACTGGAACAGCATCTAGAATTCTAGAATTCTATTTACCCTACAATTCTAGATAAAGGTCTAGTCCACCCTACAAGGAAGCTCACCCTACAACTTCCCAGTTAAAGGTACAGTCTCTAAGGAAGTGAGAGGAATTCAGTATATATATATTCAGTAAATTTGAATATATAAAGTGTACTTCATCTTAAAAGAGACAGAAGCACTGGAAATAAATGTAATAGTGACTTGTGGCTATGATATCCCACAGAAAAGGGCAGCTTTATGATAGAATTGACAGTTACTACACAGTTACTGTTACTAGCGAATGGCATCTGTATTTATAAATCAACAAGTACACACAGACAGGTATTCTAAAACTAGTTTCCACATAGCTTAGTGTTTTAGCTTTCTCCCTTTCCATTTCTCCTTTGCATAATCACTGTTTATAAAGAGGCAACAAAAACAATCTGTCTGACAACACTTAAGTATCTAAGAGTCATATTTCTACATCTTAGAAGAAACCAGAGTGACAGTTATGAGCAGATACGTAAGTATTATTCATGATAGATATGAAAAACCATAATAGGTATTTCAAATAATAAAGTAATTTGCTAGGAACATAGCTCATAGAGCAGAATAACCTTGATACCTCAGTATCTTTGACCCCCACTTTAAAGATTCAACCAAAACAGAAACTCTAAAGGAGGATTGTCTGATAAGGAAAAACAGTGTATTTCAAATGAACATTTGTTCACCTGCATGACACAAGAAAGGAAAGTGAAGGACCTAAAGAAAGAGATTAAGAAAAAGGCAAGTGAAGATTGATCAAAAAGTGGGCCCTGAACAAAGTTTGAACATGTAAGGCAGACAGGCACGGACAACTCCTGGATGAATGAGACACATGATGTGAAGTGACGGTGACACATTGCAATATTAATACATACCGAGACTGAACTGCGGGTAATGCTCATAAATCTAACTGCAATTAGGACAGGTTTCTGGATTAGGAAGGACATGGAAAGGAAAGCAGAAGGTTAGAACGTACATGTCATTGCCCAGTAAAAGAGAAGGCTAAATCTTTCAGTGGGATGAAATGTATCCATTTTTCACAGTACTGAGGAGGAGGGATGCACAGCTTTTCCGTTTTCTTAGAAATAAAGTTTTGCAGTGAAGAAGCTCTTCCTTTCCTTCCTAGGTGGGTACTAATAAATTAGACCTCTGAATACTGAGCTAAAATTCTTAATACAGAATTTGTTTGTTCAAAGTCTCAGGGATCAACCTTGTCTTAAAGACAAGCACTCTACCAACTAATGTAACACCTTAGGCCCAAATTTCACTTTTAAGTAGTATTTTCATTTTTAATGTCTTGGGAAGGGATTTAGATAGTATCCTATGATGGGTGTGCTGGCTGGTTTTATGTCAACTAGACAAAAGCCAGAGTAATTTTCAGACAAAATCTCTATTGAGAAAAATGCCTTTATTAGATTGGTCTGTGGGCAAGCCTGTGATCCATTTCTTGGGGCTGATGACTATGTGAGAGGGCCCAGCTCTTGTGGCTAGTATTACTCCTGTGTAGATAGTCCTGGCCTGTACAACAAAGCAGGCTGAGCAAGTCATAAGGGGTGAACCTATAAGTAGCACTTCTCCCAAGTCTCTTCTTCCATAGTTTCTGCCTTTAGGTTTCTCCCTTCACTTACTGGAATCATGGACTAGAAAATGTAAGCTGAAATATACCCTTCTCCCACTGATTTGCTAATGGTCAGGGGTTTTTTGTTTGTTTGTTTTTGTTTTTTTTTTTTAATAATAGTAATGGGAATCCCAACTGAGACAGTGAACTTTATTTAATGCCTGGGAAAGGTTATGTTTACATTTGTTTTTAGAGATCATCCACTAACCCTACCAACAGACCTCTATGGAACATCTGTGCAAGGAAGCCTAAATAGGAAAAGAAGAAGCAGAGTTATTTCAGTCAGTGTCAGTGTAGATACAGATTAAAATGGCATGGAAGAGGCACTTCTAGGCTCTAGAAAATATAAGAAAACTGGGAAGCTGGTGTTTTGAGAGATTTGCTGAGGATCTGAAGTGATAACATTATCTTATAGACTAACAAGGAGTTAAAAGGTTAAACCTTAATGCATCCGTTGTTTACCAGAACCTCAGATCCTTCTGATTCTTAGTTCATGGTAACTGGAGTTATCTACATAATTGCTGGTCACAGAAGACACTAAATACAAAAAGTCAGTAAATGAAAAAAAAAAATCACTTAGTAGGCTCATCTCAAAACCCAACAACAAATCGTAAGTAAAATCTTTATTTGATCATAGAAGACTCTTAAATGGAATTCTGCTTCCGTGTGAATCAAACGTTTTAGTTCATATTAAGTTCCAAATGATTAAGTACTCTATCAGGAATCTTGGAAGGACCACTAAAAATGGTATGTCTCAGAGTAGGAAAAGATAATGGAAGAATGTAGAGAAAAAGTTAAGATAAAGTTAAGTTCTCATGTCATGGATAGGTAAGGTAAGCAGGGAAGATTATAAACCACCAACTTTTTACTCAAAATATTTTAAAATTCTGCATATTACACATACTTTGTACACATAGCTGAAATAATTTAAAGATCATCAGATATTCATAGCACCTGTGTTCCTTCTGAGAAGTTGCTTTTGTGCATTATCCACATATGTCACAAACACATACTTAAAACAGAAGTCACAAGAAGCCTCCCTCTCCCCTTTTCCCTGTGCTCCATGTTTTGCATCTTACCATTGATCTACGAATCAGTGAGAGTCTGGTCTTTGCTTTATTTTCAGCAAATTCCAGGCTACTGATGTCTTTGAGACGAGCCTTGTATTTATTCATTTGTTCTACAACTATCAGCTCCACACATCTGAAACAGGACGAAAGAAAAAGCGGTTACAAGCAGAAGTAAATCAAATGAAGTGTTATCTCTAGACTACTTTGTACTAAATGTCCTAGATAGTTTTTGGATGAGCTCAGAGAAAATTCAGAATGGTGGTTGACAACCATTTTAGAAACCAACTAAAAATAGTTACAAATCCTAACATTCAGGCTATAATACCACATCAATTAATAAATCAATTAATGAATCTGGGGATAGGACAAAAGCCCTTACATTTTCCAAAAGTTCCTGTGCTGCCATCAAATTGAGAACAAACAGAAGCTAAAGAAAAAAGATGAGGGGCTGGAGAGATGGCTCAGTGATTAAGAGCACTGACTGTTCTTCCAGAGGTCCTGAGTTCAATTCCCAGCAACCACATGGTGGCTCACAACCATCTGTAATGGGATCTGATGCCCTCTTCTGGTGTGTCTGAACACAGCAACACATACTCACATACATAAAATAAATAAATCTTAAAAAAAAAAAAAAGACTAAAGTTTTAAAGAAAAAAGATGAGGGTGAAATATAGAAACACTGAACTAGTACAACCAAAGGGATTGAGTGATAAGGTCATGATTAGACTATAAGCTTCATAGGAAGAGACAGACAGATGGACGGACAGATGGATGGATAGACACAGATAGAGAGAGACATAACTTGACGAAACAGAAATTCATTTAAAAACTATAAGCAGTCCTAAATTGAAACAAGCCTTAGAATAACCAAGAATCTGCTTAAATGCACTGGAACTTATGAAATCATTTACTGTGTTTGATATTTGGATAAAATGGATTATACCAACTAAGGTCCTATAGAGGTGAATGTGGCTGGCCTTACGTGGTAGTCTTACTGATATCTTGAACACTTTGTAGTGGGTCAGTAGTGTCAGGGCAACGGAGAATGCAAGGTGCAAACACGATGGCCAAAGCATTAGCAGACATTCTATTAGTGTCTTCCTGTAGAGCAATCCTAAGGAATAAAACAAAACCAACACAAATGAAAAGAAGATAAAATAACATAATAGTGGAGAGGTATGGAAGAGAGGACAATATGCCATCAACCCCACAGTACTGCACAGACAACCACCTAAGCTTAAGGAAAAGAAAACACTGTAGACTTCCTCAGAGCTACCCCTTTACCTGGAAAATGGACTTTTACTACTCCTTGAAACAGTCTGAGCCATCACAGCTCAACATATAGCATATTAAGAAAATTCTGTAACCTGCTGCTTAACATCATAATGTGTCTGCAGATGCAGAGTTGTGTGGGTTTTTTTCTTTTAAAAAATGATTTATGTGTATTGGTGTTTTGCCTGTATGTCTGTCTGCCTGTGTGACACTGTCCAATCTCCTGGAACTTGAGTTATAGACAGCTGTGAGCTGCTGTGTGGGTACCTGGAAATGAATCCATGTTCTCTGGAAGACCAGTCAATGCTATTAACCTCTGAACCATTTCTCTAACCCCTAGAGTAGATATTTTAATGCATTTCCAAACACCACATCTGACCAGAAAGAGGGTTGTATTCCCAACCACTTCAAATATTTACACAGGGAAAGATATCCATTCCTGAAGCCTCTAGTTAGTCAACTCCTGAGTACAATCTGAACCCAGCTCCCACAAAGTAGTTTTTGTCCAGAGAAAAAATTCTTCTAGTTCAATGTCAAACTGGCTGCTACTTGGAGCCACCATGAGGTGTGAGCTGCCATATGCATTACTCTAACAGTGATTCAGTTTAGCAGATTTCTGCCTGAAGGGATCCAACCCTATTCACTGCCCAAAGGTGAGAGGTGGTGGTGTTTAAACATTGGTAAAGACCAAACCAAGGGCTTTGTGCATGCTAGGTAAGCACTCTAGTGTTAAACTATATTCCTAGGCAAGGCAATGACATATATTCAAGCTCTTCATTTAAATGGAATCCTGACCACACCCCTCCAAAAGACCAGGCATATTGGTACATGCCTTTAATTCCAATACTTGAGTAGAGGCAGGAAGTTAGCTGTGAGTTCAAGTCCAGCCTGTCTAGACAGTGAGTTCTAAGACAGTCAGAGATACATAGTGAGAACCTGTCTTGAATAAGTTACCTAACTAGATGAAAGATAAGGCGTTCCAGTGTATTGAGATGAGTTCGGGAGAGCTGATCAATTACAGAGTACACACCACGGATTGTCTCCTTTCTTTCCTGAAGGCCTAAGACAAATGATAAAAATAGCAAGTTATATTGAATAACCCTGTTACATGTCGCATCTTCTTGCTGGATGGAAACTCTATAGCAGAGAATGATGGCTCCAGCTTGGGGAGACACAACCATGGTTCTAAGCTTATGTGGCTCCCTGTATTTGAATTCCCCAAAGTTGAGTTTGTTCCCCAACAGCCTTTGATGATAACAAGGACATAGGTATTTTAGTATTTTAGCCATTGTGTGACAAACTAGTTTCTCACTAAAATGAACCAACCGTTCTATATAATTATAAATCCTTAGGTCCTTAATACCTATAGGTAAACTTTTACCAATATACTATACAGCTAAAGCATAGAGGCCATCTAGTATAAAACAGACAGGACAGTTAGCTTCAGACACAGTTCTTGCTAGGATTTACAACTGAATGAATGTTTTAACTCACCCTAAAATCTCCTACTTGATATTTTACTGTTTTGATAACTACATCTTCCAGTTACTTGTGAGAAGCAACAAAAAGTGGCTTATTCAGAAACTTTTAAAAGAGTCTATTAAAATTCAACATGTGAATAGGTAAAAATGCACTGGCAGTTTGTATTGACTGTCCCAAGCTTAATTTAGGACCCACAAAAGCTAATCTATCACAGGAAGCCTTAATAATGACTGCAACACATGGCATTGCTTTATCAAGTATAGGCCTTTCTTTTAAACCCAAGAAGCTTGTGCTTACCCATAGCTCGAAGGAATTCCTCATAGAGTTCAAAAGTCATGAGTGGATTGGGCAAATCACGAAGCCATTGTTTGAATACACTTGCAATGACATGTATGTTATAGTCATCTAGGTTTACACTTTCAGCATCTATTTAGAGACAAGAGTTAGTAACAAAGCAAACATGCAAAATATTTAAACTGTATACTTCACAAAGTAAACCTACTAAAAGAAGCCTTCATGTTTCGTAATTAAACTAATGTATATGTTCTACAATTTCCTTCCATGCTTGGAATTGCTACTTCAAACCATGAAAGAATAGTGTTGGTGTCTGTGTTTTCTAAATATCTTGTGAATACAAATAAAAAAGATCGTGTTTTCATGAAGGAAGAATCAACCTGCTGCAGAGGAGTCTGCTGGCTTCTGATTTTGTCCCTGTCTTATAGATTGGTCTATGTACCATACTCTTGAGTATCAATGCTTCAGAAGTCCAAGGGGACTAAACGCAAGGCTGAGTTAGAAATGAGAAGGCAGGAAAATGTGATGGAAACATCTTCATCTTGTTTTGCAGTTGCATAGTTCAAGAGTGAGCCAAACCTGACAAATGCCCCAAATAGTGTACACAAAGTTCTTTCGGTCAGAATTTATCAAGTTTTAGCAGGCATTTTCTGTTATTTTCATAATAATTTATTTCTCACTGATAGTGAGAAAAACCACTGGAGTTCTTAGTCACACAAAGACAACTTTTGTATCTAAGTTTTGTTTTTTAAAAAAACTATTTTTTTTCTAACAATGATAAAGAACACATTTCTTTAATGAAACCAAAGGCAAACCCTTGTATGTACTCTGGGACTAAGCTTTACACTCATTAAGTACTCAACTCACTATTGGTTTAAATAACTAAGTCCTTAATGTACATAGGCAGGCAGGAAAATCTACTGCAAAGAATCCTGTCTGTGGTCAGAACAGTGAGGACTAACAGGCAGTACTGTAAATTATGGATTCAGAGAACACAGGACTAAATTCCAACATGGTCACTGGTTGGTGATGAATAGTTAGATGAACTCTTCTGTCAGCCTGATTCCTTATCTGTAAGTGCAGATAAATAATGTCTCTGAGTCTTAAAACTCTGAAAATCTTTGTTGCCTTAGATCAACATTCTGTTAATTTCCCTGAGTCTACATTTTCCTTCTCATAAGTGAAGGATATCAGAATCTAATTAGTCTGATAAATAGATTAAGATCTTTTTCAAGTACCTTACAATACTTGCTATAACTGATACTGTTAGTACATGTCTGATGAACAAAGACTCAAAAATAGCAAAGAAGCGCCCCCAAAAAGTTCTGGCCCTACATTTAGAGAAGCAGTATATAATAAAACTGAAATAACTTTTAAAATAAAAGTATGACATCTTGATTTACCTACATTACTTTCTTACCTGTATCTAGACCTTGTCGAAGCTCCTTGATTTTATTAGTTGAACCAGACTTTCGGTAAATACCCTCGGTATAAAGTCCATGCATTTCAATGTAGTTTATGAGCTTCTCTACCACTAAAGGAACAGCTCGGTCTTCACTAGTCAGACGGGACAGCTCAACCCCAAATTGCCGAGATGACAGCTCTGGATCATACTAAATGAAAGGTAAATTTTGTTTCTAAATGCATTCAAACACTATAGAGCATGCTTAACCAATTTTATTTTCCTAGTTTTATATAGCAGATAACCCTAGGGGTTGGCAGAAAATGGAATTGCGGTTTAAAAAGTACAAATTGATGAGCTAAAAATCAACGCAGAAATCTTTCTTTCCTTTTCTTTTATCTGCCTCCTTCAACCTATTAATCACCTTCACTTCATTCCAACCATCGGCAAGCTTTTAGTCACTCAGCCTACTCTCTGTACACTCACGTCTCAGTTGTGTCTCATCACCCGCTTTCAACTTATGTTACTGCTCATTTGAACTACTCTAACAGTATCAAGACTAGTTCTCCCAGCATGAGTTTCCTTCTCCTCTAACATATCCTATACATGATAGCCTCCTTTATCCGCAGACATTTTTAGTGGCTAGCTACTATAGACAAGTGAAGTAATGCATTGGTAAGACTGATACTTAAGGCCTTGCATTGATTGTGATTTCTTGTCTTAATTGATACATTTGTCATTATGATCTAGATACCAGGAAAACAAAAGTAAGAGAGAGCATGCCCCCTAAAACTAATGCTAAGGTACTACATTAGCACGTGGAAGTAAGTAAACTGGGTAATTACTGGGTAATTATAGAAACAGGAAATAGACAGTTAAGTCTGGCCTTGACAGTAGCTCAATTGGCAAAGCACTGGCCTAGCTTGCTTGCGGTCCTAATTTGATCCCCAGCACTTGAGAGGAAGAAGCAGGAGAATCCAAAGTTCCAATTCATCCAGGGCTATGCAGAGTTCCAGGGCAGTCTGAGATACATGAGACTCTCATTTGGTATGGCTAAACTAAGAATGACCAAAAAGCTAGGCAAAGGCTATGAAGTACACTTGGACGTTACTCTGACAGCCAAAGAGACACTATTGGAGTATTTTCCAAAGCCATGACAAGAGTCAGTTTTCTGTTATCACCCATCTATACATTTTGCATGTCAGCAGTTAATTCTCAGAGAATTCATTCCAAATTTAATTTGAAGATGTTAAATCAGTATCAAATAACATCCCTAATACCACTACTAGATCTAAGGCAGAATATTTAGAATATTTAAAGGATGCACATTAAATGTTAGTATTTTCACTCCATCAACTTGGCTAAATTCTTGCAATAAACTATTATATTCTACTTAGTTTCTAAGGATAAATGGCATAGTACCACCTGGTATGGAGCAAATAATAAAGAAAAATTGTAATAATGATTACTGAAATGATTTAAGCAAAAATACACATCAACAAATAGTTTTGCTACTGATATGATACATGCATCAAACATATACTTATCATCTTATAATATATGTTCAGGCTCTTCCTATAGCATCAAAAGGTTAATAGCTGAAAACTGAAAGAAAAACTAGAAAACAGTTGAGGCTACTAAATAACAACTTGAAGGGCAGCTAGGTTTAAACCCAGGAAACCTGAAATAAACATGCCCAAAACTCTACATATTCTTGGGGCTTGCAAGAGGGCACAGGGGAAAGGCACTTGCTAAATTGAACCTGAGGTGAACTAGGACTGACACATGCAAATTGTTCTCTTGACTTACACATGTGTGTAACAGCATGTGAAATAGGTCACAGTGCCCACATACAATGAGTAAAAGTAAAAAAAAAAAAAAAACTTTTTAATATTTTTTCTTTATTACTTTGCTAAAGTTTATCTACTTTAGTTTTTCCAGAAATCAAAACTTTGTCTGGTAGGTTTTTATATTGTATAGACAGCTTTGATTTCTCATTACTATTTCTTCTGCTCCTCTTGAGTATAATTCGCTGAGCTTTTGGATTGTCCTCCATGAGATGGAAGTTTAGTCACTTCTAACTATATTTTTTCTCATCTTTATTAACTTGAGTATTTCTTATTTACATTTCAATTGTTACTCCCTTTCCCAGTGCCCAGGCCAACATCCCCTCAGCCCCTCTCCCTCCCCTTCTCTATGGGTGATCCCCTCCCCATCCTCCCCCAATTACCACCCTCCCCCCAACAATCACATTCACTGGGGGTTCAGTCTTGGCAGGACCAAGGGCTTCCCCTCCACTGGTGCTCTTACTAGGTTATTCATTGCTACCTATGAGGTTGGAGCCCAGGGTCAGTCCATGTGTAGTCTTTGGGTAGTGGCTTAGTCCCTGGAAGCTCTGGTTGGTTGGCATTGTTGTTCATATGAGGTCTCAAGCCCCTTCAAGTCTTTCAGTCCTTTCTAAGATTCCTTCAGCGGGGGTCCCGTTCTCAGTTCAGTGGTGTGCTGCTGGCATTGCCTATGTATTTGCTGTATTCTGGCTGTGTCTCTCAGGAGAGATCTACATCTGGTTCCTGTCGGCCTGCACTTCTTTGCTTCATCCATCTTATCTAGTTTGGTGGCTGAATATGTATGGGCCACATGTGGGGCAGGCTCTGAATGGGTGTTCCTTCAGCCTCTGTTCTAAACTTTGCCTCCCTATTCCCTGCCAAGGGTATTCTTGTTCCCCTTTTAAAGAAGGAGTGAAGCATCTGCATTTTGGTCATCCTTCTTGAATTTGATGTGTTCTGTGCATCTAGGGTAATTCAAGCATTTGGGCTAATAGCCACTTATCAATGAGTGCATACCATGTGTATTTTTCTGTGATTGGGTTACCTCACTCAGGATAATATTCTCCAGTTCCAGCCATTTGCCTATGAATTTCATAAAGTTATTGTTTTTGATAGCTGAGCAGTATTCCATTGTGTAGATGTACCACATTTTCTGTATCCATTCCTCTGTTGAAGGGCATCTGGGTTCTTTCCAGCTGCTGGCTATTATAAATAAGGCTGCTATGAACATAGTGGAGCATGTGTCTTTGTTAAATGTTGGGGCATCTTTTGGGTATATGCCCAAGAGAGGTATAGCTGGGTCCTCAGGTAGTGCAATGTCCAATTTTCTGAGGAACCTCCAGGCTGATTTCCAGAATGGATGTACAAGTCTGCAATCCCACCAACAATGGAGGAGTGTTCCTCTTTCTCCACATCCTCGCCAGCATCTCCTGTCGCCAGAGTTTTTGATCTTAGCCATTCTGACTGGTGTGAGGTGGAATCTTAGGGTTGTTTTGACTTGCATTTCCCTTATGACTAAAGATGTTGAACATTTCTTTAGGTGTTTCTCAGCCATTTGGCATTCCTCAGCTATGAATTCTTTGTTTAGCTCTGAACACCATTTTTTAATAGGCTAACTATACTTTTAATGTACAGATTTAAAGTTATAAAATTTCTTCACTATTTTCCCTGTGTCACAGTGTTATCATTAGTTAAAAATATTTAAAATGTTTTTCCATTCTTTTTACAATTCTCCCAGCCTGAATATTTTTGTGTGTGTAAGCTTTTTAAAAAGTTCACTAACTTTTCCTTCTGTATAGGCTGCTAAACAACACCAAGTTTCAAATTTCAACTGCACTTTTCTCCAGAATCTCCACTTGATTCTGTTAAAATCTATACTTAATATATTTTAGTTCATTGGTGAACTCCATCTTTTTATCTAGTATTTAAACATAACCATTAAAGTTTAAAGCTATGTACTTAATACTTCTTAACTGTTGAAATTTATTTTATTGACTACTAAGTAGTCTAATTCCTGTGTCTGGTATGATATTTGACAAAATTATAATAGTGCTGAGTAATGTTCTCTCTCTTTGGAGAGCTTCCTCCTCCTCTCTTGTGGGTGGTCAGAATAAGGAAGTACCACCATAATATAATTAAGGACCACCCCAAAGCTAATTGGTAAATTTGTTAAGCTCAGTCTATCAATGATTCACTCCCGTTCATAGGGTGTATTTCTTGAGATGGTTCTCAATGAGAGTTTAGAAAACTGATTTCTCTCTGATTACTAATCCTAAAGTTTAAATGTTTTCACTTTTCTCTCCTAAGCACTGAGACTCTGGAAAATTCTATTCTAATTAGCTTCTTAGCCATCTATGTTAAATAGCTTGGAAGTTAAAATATATATATATATATATATATATATATATATATATATATATATATATATGTCCTGAAGTAAAATATTTCTAAATGTAGGTTCATTCCTTTAATGAACAAATCACGTGGTCCAAATCTTGACAGTATGGAACTCTCTCCCATCTTCTATAGTCCTGCGAGATTGCTAAAGCTTCAACCATCTTCTCTGACTTTTGTATGTAATATCTCTACACAGAATACTGTTTGGTGGTTGTTTTCTTCATTAGGTTTCTATTGCTGTGTTAAAACACCATGACCAAAGAAACCAGTGAGGAAAGGGTTTATTTTGTCTAAATTTCCACATCAGAATCTGTCATCAAAGGAAATTATGTCAAGAATTCAAGGCAGGATCTGAGGCATAAGTAATGGAGAGACACTGCTTACTGACCTGCTTTATAACAAAACTCAGGACATCACCTGTCCAGGGTGAGCTAGGCCTTTTTTTTTTCTTTCTTTCTTTTCTTTTTTTTGCTTTCTTTTCTTTTTTTCCCGAGCTGGGGACCGAACCCAGGGCCTAGCAAGCGCTCTACCACTGAGCTAAATCCCCAACCCCTAGCTGGGCCTTCTTATTATCAGTCACTAACAATTGTTTAAAAATGTAGGTGTCCTTGCATTTGGAGCATAGCTATTCAGGACTGACTTTTCATACTGGTGGATTTTTCCTTTGATGTATATGAAATGTCCTTCCTTGTCTTTTTTTTTGGATAACTTTTAGTTAAAGGTTGATTTTATTTGATATTAGAATGTCTACTCCAGCTTGCTTCTTGGGATGATCTACATTCATAAAAGAAACCTTACTAAAGCTCAAAGCACACACTGCACCTCACATAATAATAGTAGGAGACTTCAACACCCCACTCTCATCAATGGACAGATCATGGAAACAGACACTAAACAGAGACACTGAGAAACTAACAATTTATGAACCAAAAGGATTTAACAGATATCTATAGAACATTTCATCCTAAAACAAAAGAATATACCTCCTTCTCAGCACCTCATGGTACCTTCTCCAAAATTGACCAATAATCTGTCACAAAACAGACCTCAACAGATAGAGAAGATTGAAATAATCCCTTGCATCCTATCAGATCACCACAGACTACGGCTGGTCTTCAGTAACAATAAAAACAACAGAAAGCCCACATACACATGGAAGCTGAACAATGCTCTACTCAATGATAACTTGGTCAAAAAAAATTTCTAGAATTCAATGAAAATGAAGGTACAACATACCCAAACTTATGGGACACAATGAAAGCAATGCTAAGAGGAAAACTCATACCTCTGAGTGCCTCCAAAAAGACACTGGAGAGAGCATACATTAGCAGCTTAACAGCACAACTGAAAGCTCTAGAACAAAAAGCAGCAAATACACCCAAAAGATACACAGAGTATCCAAATTAACAAAATCAGAAATGAAAAGGAAGACATAATATCAGAACCTGAGGAAATAAAAAAAAAAAAAAACCACCCAAAACATAAGAACCTACAACAAAAAACTAAAATCAAAAAAAAAAAACTGGAAAATGTGGATGAAATGGACAATTTTCTACACAGACATCAGGTACCAAAGTTAAATCAGGTTCAGATAAACCATCTAAATAGTATCTAAATAGTCATATAACTCTTAAAGAAATAGAAGCAGTTATTAAAAGTCTCCCCCCCCCAAAAAAAAAGCCAGAACTAGATGGGATTAGTGCAGAATTCATTCAGACCATCATAGAAGACCTAATACCAATAATGTGTCCAAACTGTTCCACAAAATAGAAACAGAACACTACCCAATTTCTTCTATGAAGCCACAATTACACTTATATCTAAACCACACAAAGGCCCAACAAAGAGAACTTCAGACCAATTTCCCTTATGAATATAATGCAAAAATGCTCAATAAAATTCTCCCAAACCGAATCCAAGAACACATCAAAATGATCATCCATCAATATCAAGTAGGCTTCATCCCAGGGATGCAGGGATAGTTCAACATAAGGAAATCCATCAACATAATCCACTATATAAACAAACTTAAGAGGGAAAAACCCACATGATCATTTCAATACCGCTTCATGTTAAAAGTCTGGGAAAAATCAGGAATTCAAGGCCCATACCTAAACATAGTAAAAGCATATACAACAAACCAATAGCCAACATCAAACTAAATGGACAGAAACTTGAAACACTAAAATCAGGGACTAGAAAAGGCTGCCCCCTCTCTCCCTACTTATTCAACATAGTACTCGAAGTCCTAGCCAGAGCAATCAGACAACAAAAGGAGGGCAAAGGGATACAGATTGGAAAGGAAGAAGTCAAAATATCACTATTTGCAGATGAAATGCTAGTATACTTAAGTGACCCCAAAAGTTCCACCGGAGAACTACTAAGCCTGATAAACACCTTCAGCAAAGTGGCTGGGTATAAAATTAACTCAAACAAATAGTAGCCTTCCTCTACTCAAAGGATAAGCAGGCTGAGAAAGAAATTAGGAAAATGATACCCTTCACAATAATCAAAAAGAATATAAAACACTTTGGTGTGACTTTAACCAAGCAAGTGACAGACAGATTTGTATGGCAAGAACTTCAAGTCTCTGAATAAAGAAACTGAAGATCTCAGTAGATGGAAAGATCTCCCATGCTCATGGATTGGCAGGATTAATATTAGAAAAACAGCCATCTTACCGAAAGCAATCTAAAGATATTCAAAGCAATCCAAATCAAAATTCCAAATCAATTCTTCATAGAGTTAGAAAGAAAAATTTGCAAATTCATTTGGAATAACAAAAAACCCAGGATATCGACTCAACAACAAAAGAACTTCTGGGGGAATCACCATCCCTGACCTCAGGCTGTATTACAGAGCAATAGTGATTTAAAAAATGGTATTGTATTGGTACAGAGACAGACAGGTAGATCAATGGAATAGAATTGAAGACCAGAAATGAACTCACACATCTATGCTCACTTGACCTTTGACAAAGGAGCTAAAACCATCCAGTGGAAAAAGAGAGCATTTCAACAAATGGTGCTGGTTCAACTGGAGGTCAGCATGTAGAAGAATGCAAGTCAATCCATTCTTACTGCCCTGTACAAAGTTCAAGTTCAAGTGGATCAAGGACTTCCACATCAAACCAGATACACTCAAACTAATAGAAGAAAAAGTGGAGAAGAATCTGGAACACATGGATGGGCACTGGGGAAATTTTCCTGAACAGAACACCAATGCTGTAAGATCAAGAATTGACAAATGGAACTTCATAAAACCACAAAGCTTCTGTAAGGCAAAGGACACTGTCATTAAGACAAAATGGCAATCAACAGATTAGGAAAAGACCTTTACCAAATGGATGGAACTAGAAAATATCATCCTGAGTGTGGCAAGGGAACCCAATCACAAAAAAAAACAAAAACAAAACAAAACAAAACCAAAACCCACACATGGTATGGACTCACTGATAAGTGGATATTAACTTAAAAACTCAGATTACCCAAGATATAATCCACAGACCACATGAAGCTCAAGAAGAAGGATGACCAAAGTGCAGATTCTTCAGTCCTTCTTAGAAGGGGGAACAAAAATATTCATTGGAGGAAATACAGAGACAAAATTTGGAGCAGAGACTGCCCCACGTGGGGATCCAGCCCATATACATACAGACACCAAACCCAGACAATATTGCTGATGCCAAGAAGTGGATGCTGACAGGAGCCTGATATAGATGTCTCCTGAGAGGCTTTGTCAGAGCATGACAAATACAGAGGTGGACACTCATAGCCAACCATTGAACTGAGAACAGGGTCCCCATGGATGGTTAGAAAAAGGACTGAAGGAGCTGAAGGGGTTTGCAACCCCATAAGAATAACAATATCAACCCAACCAGAGCTCCCAGAGCTCCCAGGGACTAAACTACCATCCAAAAAGTATACATGGACTGACCCATGGCTCCATCTGCATATGTAGCAGAGGATGGCTTTTTGGGCACCAATGGGAGGAGAAATCCTTGTTCCTGCCAAGGGTGAACCCCCCAGTGTAGGGGAATTTCAGAATGGGGAGGTGGAAAGGGGTAGGTGAATGGGTGGGGGAACCCTCTCCTAGAAGAAGGGGGGGAGGGAGATGGGTTAGGGAATTTATGAATGGGATACCCCGAAAGGGGATAACAGTTGAAATGTAAATAAATAAATAAATAAAATCCAATAAAAAACATAGCCTGGCATGATGCTCATGCCTTTAATCCTGGCATGGCAGAGAGGCAGAGAGGCAGAGAGGCAGAGGCAGAGGCAGGTGAATTTTGTGAATTCAAAGTCAATCTGGTCTACATAGTGAGTTCGAAGACAGCCAGTGATACATAATAGAAAGACCCTGTCTCAAAAAACCAAAACCAAGAACAACAAGAAGGTTGTTAGTTTGTTCCCTTGAAGATGCATGTTCAGGAGCGCTTAGACTTGCATACACAAATACAAATAGGTATCAAAAAATACAAGCTCTCTTGTATATGCTGCTGCTCATGGTTAAATGTTAATAATGAACAGTAAAGTTAATTCCTCAGAAGAACTTATGAACATTTAAGTCAGTAGAAGCAGGGTTTTTTCAAACTGTAACTTGTGAATGAATGTAGCAGCTTACATAAAGTCAAGAGAAAGGTTTCAAAGTTAATTCAGCTATATAAATATATCACCACACATGTATATTGAATTGTGACATAAAACATACTTCTTAATGTGATTTGAGGTCACAAAATTTGAAAACCACTGTATTATAAAGCTGCTAAAGAAGCCCCAACTATTTTCCACATGACGAAAAAAAAGAAAAGAAAAAAAGACCCGAGATACACTATGTACTAAGTGGCAGTAATGCCTTACCTTCTTAGAACACTTGGCTGTGGTTTTCAGACAGCACTTCTTATGGCAAGCGTACTTACACACTGCAAAACAGGTTAAGCATACAGCAATCTTAGTCTGCAGATCAATGACAAGAACTTACCAAGTTCACAACTCTGGTTTTTGGAGCTGACTCTGCCTTAAGGTAATTAAACACATTTTGTTCTATGCCCGCCTCTGTTAAGAGAAATGATGTTGAAAATGTGCCTAACATTTTCAGTCGGTGTCAATGAACAAGCTTTTTCTCCTCCTCTTTCTAGGGTGCCTGCCTTGCTCATGTCTCCTACCCTCACACTTAATCCTAACAGGTTATCTACGTATCTTTATAGTTTGATTCACAAATTAGTATGTATGTACTCCCAGGTGCTCTAAAACCTATTAAAGTCCCAGAAATCCCAATTAAAAATTATAACTATGGACAAAGAAGGGATTAATGTCGAGAAATGCTTACTGAAATAAACTGAAGTTGGCAGTGCATTAAAAAAATACAAAAGGGCTTATTTATTATCCCTGAAAGACCAGAATAGAGCTCTTAAAAAAAATGTAAGCAAAGTATTAGTTATAGTAGGGAATGTAAGGTGAAAAAAGTTCAGAGCAAAAATAATTTTTAGGCTTAGGAGGCAAAAGTAGGCAGATCTTTTGAGGGATTGAGGCCAGCCAGGGCTACATAAAGAAACCCTGTCTCAAAGACAAAACAACAAACAAACCCAACTTCTTAGAGTGCCCAGTAACAAGGCAGCCAGACAGCTGGTGAGAACAAAACATTTGATAAAGGAAAACTGAGAGCAAGGTGACTTCTGTCATTCTGTTCTACCAGTTCTTGCAAACTTACAAAATATTCTTTCTTAAACTTCTAATCTTTTATGTTTTCAAAGCTACACCAAGTAATAAAGGCCATGCTATTATAATGGTGAGATCACCAAGACAGTCATAAAAACAATTCTATAAGAAATCAATCTAAATCTACTTTGGCCATAAAAAAAGCAAATTTTCTAAATCAGTGCTTCTCAACCTGTGGGTCTCAACCCTTTGGAGGGAGGGTGGACACACATCAGATATTCTGTATTTCAGATATTTACATTATAGTTCCTAACAATAGCGAAATTACAGTTATGAAGTAGCCACTAAAACAATTTTTGTGGTTGGGGGTCACAGCATTAGGAAGGTTGAGAATCACTGCTTAGCCTAAAATCATAGTGTTTGAACTAGGTACATTTCAGACTATTTCCCATTACCAATATTATAATTTTTAAGACCACTGATAAGAAAATGAAAGGAAGCTCTTGCTTCATTCAAATTTAAATCTGAAATCTCCACAGGATTATAATTTAAATGTTTATTCCCCATCTAGAAGCACTGTTTTGGGAAACTGGTGGAATCCTTACACAGTAGAAACTCACTGGTTGAAGTCAGTCACTAGAGGTGTGGGCATTTAAAGGTTACATCTTGTTCCTCATGTGGGTCAGAATCTCTGCTTTTTGGTTTGTTTCTACCACTAGACATGAAGAACTAAAACCTCTGAAGCCATGAGCCAAAACAAATGTTTCTTTAAGTTACTTCTATCAGGCACTGTGGTCACACTAGCACAAAATTAATACAGAAAACTGGTATCAGAGAAGTGGGGTTGTTGTCTGGACTAAACTTGACAAAGTCATTTTAAGTCTTTGAAACTGAACTGGAAGAGGGCTATGTAAAAGTATGGAACTTCAGCATAGAAAAGCCCTAGTCCTAGAGACCTTGATGGGACATTGTGGAAGGAGGCTAGAAAACCAGACTGCTAATAAGAATGGAGACAGTGGAGGACCAGGCTCATATGCTCCACATGCAAACAGTGACCCTATAGAGAACTGGACTAGAGGTCATTTATATTTTCTGGCAAAAAAAAATTATCTACTTTGAACTAGTAGGTTCTGAAAATGAGTGAGGCCTAATTAAGGGGCTAAGTAATGTAGTGGAAGAAATTTCAAGAGAACATAGCATTCAGGTTGTATGTGGTTATTGCTGGATACATTTAACAAATTTTATAATGACAACTTGAAAATGAAATTAAATACATATTCAGTTTGGTCAGGCAAGGGACACATAGGTATGGACAAAAAGAACTTGGTTGCTATAGATTTTTAGCATCATTAAAAAGATGGTAAATTTGTACTAAAACCATAGGAAGGGATCCTTGAAGACATTTCAGGCAGTCATGACAACCTGCCCAGAGTGAGTTCCAAGGTGGCAGAAAACTGCAATTCATTCGAAAGACTGCATTAAAACAAGGGTATACATCATAGTGTTAAACTAACAAAGGGCCAACTAGTTAAGTGTTTTCCAAAATTCAGCTGCTCAAGCACTAAGAAGTACTACAATTATAGTTCAAGAGAGCTTAACTCTTATCCTAAGTGGGTATAGAACTTGACATGTACATGGTACTAGCTTTGCAGACAAGTGAACACAAGAGAGGACGATGAAAACTTTTCCCTTGAAGATGTCTGATACTCACATTTGCAAACAGAGGCTCTGTCCATTATCCATATCAAGGAAGAACAGTATTCACAGTAGGTAGGGATGCTGTACTGGGTGGCCTTAAACATGTGACCATTGTGCTCTTCCACCTGAATGAAGAGATTTCACTGTTTATACTACAGCCAATGAAGTACATGCTTCCCTAACACGGTTAGTAAATAGGAAATCCTCCAAACTCTGGCTAAAACTTCCCTGAGCATCTATTCCAGGTATCTATTCCAGGTAGAGAATTATGATCCTCCTAGAAATAATGAAAATAAAATATAATCTGTCTTAAATTTAACAATATAGATATTATCAGTATCAAAAACAATGCAACTCAATAAGCATGTGATATCTATCTATGACTCAACTACAAGGTCAATTGAAAGCAGAAGTTCTAAAATGTTTGCTTTTCACTTCCAGGAAAGGGAAAGGACACAACCATGACTCCAAAAGGCTTCTGTTTTCATGAGTTATAACCTATTGTTATTTAGAAATTAAAGCTGAAAAAATAAGTACATTAGGTATTAACATAAATAATAATTTTTGTTTTTTCTCTTAGTTAACTTTTTTGCTTACCATAAGAAGGAAAATGGTTTCATTGTGACGTTATGAATACATAGATATCTTTGTGTATTTGTTTGAGACAGGGCCTCATTACGTAGCCCTGGTTGGTCTGGAAACTTGTGTAGATGAGGCTGGCCTTGAACTCTGAGATGCATTTTTCTGTGTCTCCCAAGTGCTGGGATTAAAGGCCACCCCCATGCCTGGTGTATGTATCCTTGTTTTTGTTTACACTCTTACTCTTCTTCTTGCTGCATTCCTCCTACTCAACTAGTTCCCTGTCTTGCTTTCATGACACATACATAACCTTCTCTTGTGCCTTCAAACTTTGAACTTCATTCTCACAGTTCACTTCTACTTTCATGTTGTCATCTATATTTACACATATAAAAATTTAAGTCTGTAGGCTACATGAAGTAAAACCTGTGACATCAGACTCAGACCCACTTATTTCACTTAGTAAGGTAGTTCCATCCATCTGACTTCAAATGTCACAATTTCATTCTTTGCAGTTGTATAAAATTTCATGATATATATGTAACATTTTCTTTATGGTTTGTCTGTTGAACATGTAACTTCATATCTTAAAATTGTGAATCATTACAATCATGCCTGGGCAAGTATCTCTGTGGTATGTCAGATTAAATCTTCTGATTATATACCCAAAAGAGACACAGCCAGCTTATTTATATGTGTAGTGGTTTAAAAACGTATGGCCCCCACAGACTCATGTGTTTGAATGCTTGACCCATAACAAATGGCACTTATTAGGAGGTGTGGCCCTGTTGGAGAAAGTGTGTCACTCTGGAGGCAGGCTTTGACATTTCCTATGCTCAAGCTATGCCCAGTGTGGCATAGTCTCGTCCTGCTGCCTGTGGATCAAGACATAGAGCTCTTAGCTCCTTCTCCATCACCAGGTCTGCATGCACAACTGTTTTCTGCCATGAAGATAATGGACTAAACCTCTGAAACTATAAGCCAGCCCCAATTAAGACTTGCCATGGTCATGATGTCTATTTATAGCAATAAAACCTACCTAAGACATAGCTCCTTCTGAGGAGCTACCATACTGACTTCCATCACAGCTACTTACATGTTCACCAGTAGTGTACAAGGGGTCCTCAGTGAATGACAGCCACTCTGAATGGGTTGAAGTAGAATCTCAAAGTAATTTTAATCTGTATTTCCCTGATGACTAAGGGTGTTGAAATATTTTTCATGTGTTAATCTTTTTACTTCTTTCCTTTTGTTGTTGTTGTTGTTGTTGAGAAATTTCAGTTGACAATTTGAGAATATCTTTTTTGGTTTTTAAATTTTGAAATAATCTACTGAGACTATCAGATGTATAGCTGGCAGGTCCCCCTTTGTCTTCATTTATGATGTTTTCTTTTGTGTGGTATAGCTTTTTAATTTTGTGCAACTCCATTTTTAAATTCTTGGGATTATTTCTTATGCTATGAGTCACTGTTAGAATATCCTTCCCTAGGTTTGTAATCTTGTAGTGTTTTACCTATGATTTCTTATAGCTGCTTTATACTTTCAGGTTTTATATTAAGGCCTTTGATCCATTTTGAATTGATCTCTGTACAAGGCGACGGACATTACTATTGCGATTCTATTGACGAACACCCTGTTTCCATGACTGGGTAGCATAGTTCGGGCACAGGCGTTGCACTGCCCCCCAGCACTGCTCCCTCTTCTTAGGACCGCTCTGGCTTCCCAGCTATTTTGTGTTTCTATTCAAATTTTAGTCTTTTTTTTTTTCCTATTTCTAAAAAAGAAGTCAGCAAAATTTTGTAGCAAACTGCATTTAATATGTAGGTGATTTTGATAATACAGTCTTTTTTTTTTTTTTTTTTTTTTTTTTTGGTTCTTTTTTTTTCAGAGCTGGGGACCAACCCAGGGCCTTAAGCGCCCTAGGCAAGCGCTCTACCCTGAGCTAAATCCCAACCCCCGATAATACAGTCTTATTTTTCACAATATTAACTCTATCAATCCATAAGTATTGGAGTTTTTTTTTTCCATGTTCCGGTATCTTCCTCCTTAATAAGGTCTTTGTTGTTATTTTTTTTGTTTGCTGCAGTTTTTTTTTAAACTAATATGAGTAAGTTCATTACTGGTAATAACTATTTTAAGTTAATCCTTCTCTTGCCATATGCATTAAGTGTTTACCACATATAGCAGGGGTTTTCTTGTTTGTTTTTTGGTAGAGGTTTTGGGGTTTTTTGAGTATAGGATCATGTCAGAATAATCTGACTTTTGATTTTAATTTGTATTCTTTTTATTTTTATCTTCCTGCTGCAATTGAGACTTTGAATACCGCATGGAATAAGAGTAGAGAATAGGCATGATTGTTTTGTTCTTGGTTTTAGAGGAAATGCTTTCAGGGTTTTCCCTATTTAATATAATGTTGGTGCTCAGTTTATCATATATTCCATTTATTATGTTGCGGTATCTTCTGTTTCCAGTTTCTTTACGGCTTTTATCATGAAGGGTTGTTGAACTCTGGCAAAGACCATTTCTGTATCTACTGCTATAATCTAATCTAGGTCCTTAAATATGTTTATGAATTTTATTACATTTATTGATTTGTATATGTCAAACTATCCTTGTATCCGTTCATGGTGCATGGTCTTCTTACTAAGTTCTTCAATTCTGTCTGCAACTGTTTTATTGAGAATTTTTGTGTCTATGTTCAAGAACACCTACAGACCTATACTTTCACTTTTGTCATATTTTTCTGTGGTTTTAGTGTCAGGATAATACTAGTTCCAAAGGTTTAATAAAATTGAGCAGTGTGTCCATCTGCTCTTCAATTTTACTTTATAGAAAGACGGTTTCTTAAACTAGATACAGAGCAGTAGCTAACAAATGTGTATTTCCTGATTGCTATTCTGACTGGTGTAATAGGGAATACCTGAGTAGTTATAGTTTACATTTTCCTGATGACAAAGGATGTTGATGTTTTTAAAAATATTTTTTTTCTCATTTGAATTTCTTCTTCTGAGAATTCAATGTCCAGAATATTTTTTGACTGGGATATTTGTTTTCTTGCAACACAAAAAAAATTCAATTTCAAAAGATTCTGTTGACTATTGATCTTTTCTCTATGCGAAGTCCTTACACATGCCCACATCTTGAAGTGTTACCTCAACGCTGTTCTTGAGACATTTCAGGCCTAATGCTAAGGTCTTTGATTTATCTGGAGTTGATTTTTATGCAGAGATAAGAGTATAGTTTCATTCTTTACATGTAGAACACTAGCTTTTTTTTTTTTTTCTTTTTTCTTTTTTTCGGAGCTGGGGACCGAACCCAGGGCCTTGCGCTTGCTAGGCAAGTGCTCTACCACTGAGCTAAATCCCCAACCCCAGAACACTAGCTTTCTTAGTACCATTCTAATATAATAAGGTTTTAACTCAATAAGGACAACTAACTTAAAAATAATTAAATGCTGACTATCCCATCAATGAAGTACAAATGACTAGCAGATACATGAGAAAATGTTAAATATCATTAGACATGAGGTAAATACAAATTAAAATCACAATAGGGTTACATAACCAATAGAATATCTGAAACAAAAAGATGCACAGTAACATAGAGTGGTAAAAGTGTTGAGATTAGAACTCTCTCAACATTGTAGGTAGCATTTCTTACTTAGAAAACACATTAGCAGATTCTGAAGTTTTAGCTAAAGTTAAAATCATACCTTGAAGATTATTATACAGAAGAGAAATCATAGCATACATCCATAAACCTACCCCAAATCCTATCAAACAGTAAATAAAATGTGACGGAAAGGGTTAGGGCTATATAATTCAGTGATTCTATTACCTAGCATCACCAAGGTACTCAGCATAATCCCCCCACAAAGTGATATGTTTACATTGTAATTCTACTGATTACTCAATGTAGCTGACTACTGATACATTATGGATGAATCTCAAGAATATCATGCTAAGAAACCATAGCAAAAACAAAGAATTGTACAATTCCACTTTCATGAGATGTTCACAAAAAGCTAAACTATAGAGTTATTTACACCATTTTGAGAAATTCCATGTTAGAAAACCACTACTCGAAGTATGTGTTCATGAAATGTCAGGTCCATCATCATTCTAACTTTTTAAAAGGCAGGTGAATATGCCCTATGGATCTGGTAACCTTACTACTAAACCTATCCATAGGAATAAAAGATCTGCTTCAAGCCACTGAGCTGGAAAGTATTATACCAATGGTGTAACTTACCAAATCAGTTTCCTTTTTCCTCCTTTTCTTTCTTTCTGTTTTAAGCACCTGGCAGGAAGTGAGGAGAAAAATAAATTAAGATTACAAAGACTAACATACTCTCTTCTTTGAAAATGTTTAAACAGTTTCAACAGATAATAAAACTTTCTATATTCTTCAAGAGGAACTGTGCAGAGCTGAGGTAAATTTTTAAAAAATATTTTAAGTTTGGTAAAATGAAGTGTTAACAAAGTCAGAAGAATGGATGAACTTTTTAGAGACGGATTTCTTTTTAAATGTCAGTTCTAAAATGGAACACAAATTAGACATTTTAATCATTATTCAAATGGTCAACCATAAAGGTTTGCTATATACTACAGACATAAAGGGGGGCTATGTGGAGCATGGGAAAACTCTGAAGACAGATGACACAGAACAGACCAGCTTAAACCTGCCCTTTAAAAACCATCAATTTAGAAGCAGCAGTATAAATCTAGTAAGAATCATCTGCATAAAACACAAGCCTAGGGCTGGAGAGATGGCTGAGTGGTTAAGAGCACTGACTGCTCTTCCAGAGGTCCTGAGTACAAATCCCAGCAACCACATGGTGGCTCACAACCATCTGTAAAGGGATCCCCTCTTCTGGTGTGTCTGAAAACAGCTACAATGTAACTCATACTCAAATAAATAAATCTTTAAATTAAAAAAAAAACAAAACCACAAGCTTGATACCTAAAACACTTTCTAGAACTTTCTAGACTTTCTAGAACTTGTTGCTTTCCAGGCTGGCCTCAAACTCACTGTGTTGCCAAGGATACACCTGAACTGAGCATCAGAATGCTGGGAAGATGATATGTACCCTATATTTTCTATGGTACTAGAGCTCAGATCTGGGCATGAATATTTGCTAAGCACATCAGCAAGTGAGCTATGTTCCTTACTCTTCCCAACTACAAAATATTTGATAGCTTTAAAGCAAGATTTAATTAAAATATCAAGCAGTATAATTCCAAACTCTAAACAGGACCAAAAAGTGAAGGTTAATATTACTGATGTTTTTATCTCTCCAAAAGCAGTTTTCCTAAAAATTGATTCAAGAGAGATCTAATTTGTAGGTTCTAAAGTAAAAGTTAAGTGATATATAATTCATTTGACGTTTAAACATTATTCTTCTGAAGTCAATTTATATATTAATCTCCATTAAAACTGAAGTATAATATTGAGGGCACACTATTATGTTTTAATGGTGAAGGACATGTTCAATGAAGCAAATTCAGAGAAAATACATGGCAAAATTATTAGAAGAGTTGAGAGGATCTAAAGTAATGATAAATTGGCATGGTCTCTGTGCTATTTTGCTGAAATACATTGTTACTCTCAGTCACAGTCTAGGATGGTATTAAACAATGACCTTCCTACTAATACTAATTTTTAAAAAATGTTTCCTAAACAGATTCCTTACAAAGAAGTCATAATTTATTTAATACTTATAGAAAACTAACTCATTTACCTTTGGGGCCGTGCTATCCAAAGTCTTGAATTCATTCATGTATTCATCTAAAAACACCTTAAAAGTATTAACCCAAACTCTCACTGGAGATTCATTCCAATCACGTTGCTCAAACCTCATGGTCTTTTCCAGGATCTGTTCAAATAGTGCATACAGATCTTTATAGCGTATGCTTTTCCCATCATCCATCTAATGAGAAGAAAAAAATTGTTAAGTTTTATGGAAACATTCTTTAAAGACCAAGTCAACTTGTAATGGGGAACATAGATTACAATTTTAATATAGCTTATAATGAGCCAACTCAAGGCATTATCTAGCATTTGTAAAATCCCATCATAATATAAAGTATAGGCAGGATAAATCTATTAAGGTTCAGTAAAAGCCCTAACAGTTGAAGTAATATAGTAATTAAGTCCTAAGAACTGTTCCCTTGAGCCTGGCTTTACAGATTATTAAAGTTACCATGTTGCACCATATCTCCTAACATGGACTAAGCTTACCGCCAGTGCAGACGAGTAAGAGCTGAAGATATTTTGCCGAAATTCTTTCAGGGCTTTTTTAAATACAACATCCACTAATGTATCCTTCTTGCTGTCTTCATTATCTAGGTCATTCATCTAGGGACCGGCCACAGAAAAGGTTGTTATACTCAATTATTCATCAAAAAGATACAAATGCAGTGGCTGAAATGTCTCTTAAGCAATGAGTATTCTAAAAGTACAAGCCATTGAACATTATAGGACTAAGAAAAAGTGTACGTCATCACACCTAAGTGCTCTTCTAAAAGTCTGACTCTACAGTTCTGGCGACACAACAGCTACAATTGTGCAATAATCCTCACTTTCATATGTGACACTTATGAAATCATAGAGGAAGCTAAAACTTCAAATCCTGTCTTATGTTGAGTGTCCTACTAGCTGGGCTTTTGATAACAAATCCACTGATTGAGGTACTAAAGAGGTTTTAACCTATCTTATTATAAGAGCATATCTTACAATAAGTAGTCTTTAGTCAAAGACTCAGAGGCTAATTCAGCAAGCAAAGTGTACCTTTTTCAGAAGAAACTCATCCATACTTTTTAAGTCGTTGGCACTTGCTATGATTTGGACAGAGTCATTTTGCCAGTGCATAGAGTCCAAGGCCACACTGCTGATTTTCACACCTCTCTTGCGTTTTGCCTTTGGCGATGGTTCCTTATTCTCTTTGAACTCTTTTCGACAACTCCCGGGCAGTTCTGGACTCAAAGGAGGTGTTGGGTGGTACTGAGTTAACTCTACAATTCAAAGTAGGGTAAGTGATAAGTAAAAATATATACACAGTAAAAAAAAATTATTGAAAATCTCGGTCAGTCCCAAAGACAAACAAGAATAAGCAACAAGCTAGCAATAATAACTGTTCACCCAGTTGTAACTTTGTTATACTTGCTTGAAGGAGTGTCCAGTTATATCTAATTTAACAACTAACAAGGAAAGTGTGATCATTACAATTTTAACTGTAGTCTACAGTCATGAACACATCAGCACTACTGTCTGTTGAGAGTTAATAACTTGTTAGGAAGTCAGGCAGCTCACTTGACTTGCTCATGGTCTAATGTTTTATTTACGGTTTTCTTATACACACTCCTTACAACTGGCTAAATTCTCATAGGATTCGTGGAGTAAACAGATAGTATATATTACAGAGAAAAGTACCATGTTTTGTATTTGTTCACACTAAAGAGTAAAATTCTATGCAAAACATTACAATATAGAAAAAAACTAGATTAGACTTGCAAAGCCCTATCTGAAGCCTGAGGCGAATACTGATAGGAACTGACTTCATTTTAACTTATTAAGTAATTACTTCATTTTACAAAGTCATTATCCTTTGAAATAACAGTATTCAATAATCTCAGTTTAGCACTAAAAACAAAGGCTACCTTATTAAGTTTTTATTCAAACAAATAAAAAGCTATAATCCTAATTTTTATGATGGTCCTTATATGACATCTGCTTAAAATGTGTATTTTCAAGTAATAAACCTTATCACTCTTTTTTTGGAAATTATATTAGACTATAATTACTGAAAATGATAAATTTAGAATGATCATTGTCAATTAAATAAGATATTAAGAAAATGAACATTTGTGTGATACAATGAAGAAAGTTAAGTTTTTCTCATCTCAGTTAGATTAGATAACCACAGAATAATTATTACTTTTATCTGTATCAGTTGGTCAGTTGACAAGAACAAAGCCACAAGATTCAAAATGAGGGGTTAATTTCATCTCTACCATTCTTTCAAGTGCTAGGTGCCACTCGAGTACTTTCAAACGTGTTACATCTTAAAAGTCAAAAAATGGCTACCAAAAAAATGCAAGGCGATAATGTGCAGTACGTGTGACAGTTGATACTGTTAACTTGACAGGATCTGAAATCACTTTGGAGACAATCTCTGGGCGTGACTGGGATGGATGATTGAGAGTAAGCTGAGTAGGAAGACCACAGTTAGATTAAACATAGGGACTTACCATTCCATGGGCTAGGGTCCCAGACTGCATTAAAGGGGAACTGGGCAGGTAATGTATATTACAGAGAAAGTACCACATTTTTTGTTCACACTAGAGAATAAAATTCTAGGAAGAGCATTATACTTCAGAAATAGATTAGACTTGCAAAGTCCTGAAACCATAAGCCAAAATAAACTCTTCCTAAAATTTTAACATTGCATTGATCAAGTATTTTGCCAAAGCAATGAGGAAGATAACTAACAAACCCACTGATTGTTTTGCTTTAACAAAGTAAAAACCTGCTGTGTATTACAATGGCTAACAATGGGGATCTGCACCAAGCATGGTAGCTCATACATATAATCTCAGCACCCATGAAGCTGGGCAGGATTGTCTCAAATTCAAGAGTAGGCCCTGGTGGTGAAAGCTCAATTGATTGGGTAAGCCAGTCCTGAGGATGTGAGATAGGAGAGTTGCCCCAGCACCTCACAAACTGCAGCACTTGGGAGAGTGAGCCACACATTTTGACTGGGTGGCAAAGTGGAGCTGATCTAGAGATGTGGGTGTGGCTGAGCAAGCCCTGGGAACATGAGAACAGGAGGACTGACCCTACCTCCTGATGATCACAGCATTGGGTGGCCTAGCAAGAGCAGTGCTGGAGAGCTCATCATGGTGGTTTGGATAAGGGAGAGCCACACTAGCTCAGCTACCACCCAGGCCCAGATCAGGACTCTCGAATTGGCCCATCCTAAAATCTTATCATCAGCAAATGGATGGGATGTGTAAAAGGGTCAGTGCTACCGATCTAAAGCTACAGAATCTCCATGATACACAGCAACAACAGGGTAACCAGGAGGAGTCTCGGTGATGATCAAACATTGATGGTGTCACATTAGCCAGAGATCATGAACCAAACCAATAACTCACTGCAATAAACACCTGCAAGTCAAAATGTGTGAACAAAGGAATATACTGTAGGACACAATGTGACACACTATACTGTACATGAGATATTGTCCATATTTTGTTTTGTTCGTTTGTTTACCTGTATTTATTGGCAGGTGTGTGTGTATCCTAACCACAGTGTCCTTTGCCTTACAGAAGCTTTGCAGTTTTATGAGATCCCATTTGTCAATTCTTGATCTTAGAGCATAAGCCACTGGTGTTTTGTTCAGGAAATTTTCTCCAGTGCCCATGTGTTCGAGATGCTTCCCCACTTTTTCTTCTATTAGTTTGAGTGTATCTGGTTTGATGTGGAGGTCCTTGATCCACTTGGACTTAAGCTTTGTACAGGGTGATAAGCATGGATTGAGCAGATTCTTTTTGGGTATATGCACGGAAGAGGTATAGCTGGGTCCTCAGGTAGTGCAATGTCCAATTTTCTGAGGAACCTCTAGGCTGATTTCCAGAGTGGTTGTACCAGTTTGCAATCACACCAACAATGGAGGGGTGTTCCTCTTTCTCCACATTCTTGCCAGCATCTGTTGTCACCTGAATTTTTGATCTTAGCCATTCTGACTTACCAGTGGAATCTCAGGGTTGTTTTGATTTGTATTTTCCTGATGATTAAGGATGTTGAACATTTCTTTAGGTACTTCTTAGCAATTCAATATTCCTCAGCTGAGAATTCTTTGTTTAGCTCTGTACCCCATTTTTTAATAGGGTTATTTGGCTCTCTGGAGTTCTTTGTAAATTTTGGATATTAGCCCTCTATCATATGTAGTATTGGTAAAGACCTTTTCCCAATCTGCCGTTCTGTCCTAATGACAATGTCCTTTGCTTACAGAAGCTTTCCAGTTTTATGAGGTCCTATTTGTCGATTCTTGATCTTCAGCATAATCCACTGGTGTCTTGTTCAGGAAATTTTCCCCAGTGCCCATGTGACTGAGACTCTTTCCCACTTTTTCTTCTATTTGAGTGTGTCTGGTTTGATGGGGAGGTCCTTGATCCACTTGGACTTAAGCTTTGTACATGGTGATAAGAATGGGTCAATTTGCATTCTTCTACATGCTGACCTCCAGTTGAATCAGCACCATTTGTTGAAAATGCCACCTATTTTCCATTTGATGGTTTTAGCTCTTTTGTCAAAAATCAAGTGATCATAAGTGTGTGGGTTCATTTCTGGGTCTTCAATTCTATTCCACTGATATACCTGCCTGTCTTTGTACCAATACCATGCAGTTTTTATCCCTATTGCTCTGTAATACTGCTTGAGGTCAGGGATGGTAATTCCCCCAGAAGTTCTTTTGTTGTTCAGTATAGTTTTCGATATGTTAGGTTTTTTTGTTATTCCAAATCAATTTGTAAATTGCTCTGTCTAACACTATGAAGAATTGAGTTGGAATTTTGATGGGGATTGCATTGAATCTGTAGATTGCTTTTGGCAAGATGGCCATTTTTACTGTATTAATCCTGCCAATCCATGAGCATGGGAGGTCTTTCCATCCTCTGAGATCTTCTCCAATTTCTTCCTTCAGAGACTTGAAGTTCTTGTCATACAGATCTTTCACTTGCTTGGTTGGAGTCACACCAAGGTATTTTATATTATTTGGGACTATGGTGAAGGGTGTCATTTCCCTAATTTCTTTCTCAATCTGTTTATCCTTTGAGCAGAGGAAGGTTACTTTGAGCTAATTTTATACCCAGCCACTTTGCTGAAGCATTTTGCTGCATATAGGAAGCACATCTTAGAGACAAAGACAGACACTACCTCAGGGTAAAAGGCTGGAAAACAACTTTTCTAGCAAATGGTCTGAACGAGCTGGAGTAGCCATTCTATTATCAAATAAAATTGACTTTCAACCAAAAGTTATCAAAAAGGATAAGGAAGGATGCTTCATCATATTCATCAGAGGAAAAATCCATCAAGATGAACTCTCAATCCTAAAAATCTATGCTCCAAATACAAGGGCACCTACATTCATAAAAGAAATCTTACTAAAGCTCAAAGCACACAGAACTTCAGACCAATTTCATTTGTGAATATTGACACAAAAACACTCAATAAAATTCTTGCAAACCAAACCCAAGAATACATCAAACGATCATCCATCATGATCAAGTAGGCTTCATCCCATAGATACAAGGATGTTTCAATATAAGGAAATCCATCAACATAATCCACTATATAAACAAACTCAATGAAAAAAAAAACACATGACCATCTCATTAGATGCTGAGAAAGCATTTGACAAAATTCAACACCCCTTCATGATAAAAGTTCTGGAAAGATCAGGAATTCAAGGACCATAACTAAACATAGTAAAAGCCATATATAGCAAACCAGTAGCTAACATTACACTAAATGGAGAGAAACTTGAAGCAATCCCACTAAAATCAGGGACTAGACAAGGCTACCCACTCACTTCCTACTTATTCAATATAGTACTTGAAGTCCTAGCCAGAGCAATCAGACAACAAAAGGAGGTCAAAGAGATACAAATCGGAAAGGAAAGAAATCAAAATATCACTATTTGCAGATGATATGCTAGTATACTTAAGTGACCCCAAAAGTAGTTCCACCAGAGACCTTATCTTGAAGAAGAAGAAGAAGAAGAAGAAGAAGAAGAAGAAGCAGAAGCAGCAGAAGCAGCAGAGAAGCAGAGAAGAAGAGAAGAAGAGAAGAAGAGAAGAAGAGAAGAAGAGAAGAAGAGGAAGAAGAGGAAGAAGAGGAAGAAGAGGAAGAAGAGGAAGAAGAGGAAGAAAAGAAAAAAAAATGAAAACCGACAATAATAAAAACCAATGTCCTATCTGGTGTTTAAATGCCTGAACTCAAATCCAAATATTAGGTCTTCTCATTTCAGTATGTGTAAATAGATGACTTCTTTTACTTTGGTGTTCTCAACAATCATACGAATACCAGAAAAATTGTTCTTAAAATCAGTAGATTTAATATATATACATATTTATTAGGGTGTACCTAGCAACTCATTAATGAGCTAATAAATCGCTATGAATATTATGTATTTATTAAATAAATGAATAAGGCCAGACCATTACAATTTAGAAAAAAAGGTTAGTCCAAGATTCATCGTCACTGAAGTGGTTGTGCTTCACTGTTCTATGCCAGGTATTCTTGGAGCATCTCACACAAGTAGAGTATGCCTTGTTTTATTAAGGAAGCACTTACCAATACTGGTCCTAACTTATGAAAATATGATTCCAACGGGAATGTCATTCTGAAGAAGAAAGGCACAGTACATTTTCAGAATGATTAACAAAAATTAGGAAGCTCTACCCTTTGTCCATATTTACCATCAGAAAATGGATGAACAGGTGTCACATCTGAGCCAGCAAAGAGTGATGAGACCTCCGACTGGGGAGCAGGTTTTACTCTAGTATTCTTCTTCTCTCCTTGTTTCCCTTTGGCCCAGAATCTCATCTTCGCTCTCTGGGGTCTGTTTTTAAAACAAAATAAAGGTAAGGTGGAAATCAGATGTCTCAGTAATACTTGTGTATCTTCTTTTAAGCATTTACATACTTTTTAAGCTTTATACATTTTTCATTTGTAGTCATCTATTCCAACTTCAGTATGTATTGGGGGGAAGGGAAACACTGCTGGACACATGCTAGGCAACAATCTACGGAGCCACACTCCCAATTCATCTTGAATATAAAATACAAAATTCTGAAATTTTAAGTCATTTGATAAAACAGCCCCAAAGCAGTGTAACAAACATTACTATCTACCCAACTGATGGCCAACTGCCATCTATTTATTTCTCTATCTCATGTGTAACTTACAATCAAGAATACTGTATAGTTTTGCATGACCTCCTGTCCATTCTCTGCTTGCTGCTTGCTGTGCAAGATGTAAGAACTTCCTTGATCAAACTGTTACACCTCCTCTCTCTTCCATGATGGACTCTTTTTTTTTTTTAAATTGGATGGTTTATCTATTTACATTTCAACTGTTATCCCCTTTCCCAGTTTACCCCCTAGAAACATCCCATCCCAACCTCCTTCCCCCTGCTTCTATATGGGTGCTCCCACCCAACCACATACTCCCTCCTACCTTCCCACCCTGGCATTCCCCTACACTGTGGCATGGAGCCTTCCCAGGACCAAGGGCCATCATCCTCCTATGATGTCTGACCAGGCCATCCTCTGCTACATATGTGGCTGAAGCTATGGGTCACTCCATGTGTACTCTTTTGTTGGTGGTTTAGTCCCTGGGAGCTCTGGGGGATCTGGTTGGTTGATACTGTTCTTCCTATGGATTACAAACCCCTTCAGCTCCTTTAGTCCTTTCTCTAACTCCTCCACTGGGGGATCTCATGCTCAGTCCAATGGTCGGCTGCGAGGATCCACCTCTGTATATGTCAGACTCTAGCAGAGCCTCTCAGTAGACAGCTATATCAGGCTCCTGTCAGCAAGCACTTCTAGGCATAAGCAATATTGTCTGGGTTTGGTAGCTGTATGTATATGGGGTGGATCCCTAGGGAGGCAGTTTATGGATGGCCTTTCCTGCAGTCTCTGCTCCAAACTTTGTTTCCATGTCGCCTCCTATGAATATTTTTGTTCTCCCTTCTAAGAAGGATTGGAGCATCCATGCTTTGGTCTTCTTTCTTCTTGAGCTTCAAGTGATCTGTGAATTGTATGTTGAGTAATCTGAGCCTTTGGGCTAATATTCACTAATCAGTGTGTTCTTTTGTGACTGGGTTAGCTCACTCAGGATGATATTTTCTAATTCCATCCATTTGTCTAAGAATTTCATGAAGTCATTGTTTTTAATAGCTGTGTAATAAAATCAGGAGCTGGTTTTTTGAGAAAATCAACAAGATAGATAAACCGTTAGGCAGACTAACCAGAGGGCACAAATTAACAAAATCAGAAATGAAAAGGAAGACATAAAATCAGAAAGTGGGGAAATCCAAAAAATCATCAGATCCTACTACAAAAGCCTATACTCAACAAAGCTGGAAAATCTGGAGGGAACGGACACTTTTCTAGACGTATACCAGGTACCAAAGTTAAATCAGGATCAGATAAACCACATCTTAAACAGTCCTAGAACTCATAAAGAAATAGGAGCAGTCATTAAAAGTCTCTAGCAAGAGAAGCCCAGGACTAGATGAGGTTAGTGCAGAATTCTATCAAACCTTCATAGAAGACCTAATACCAATACTGTGTCCAAACTGTTCCACAAAATAGAAACAGAAAGAACACTACTATGAAGCCACAATTACACTTATACCTAAACCACACAAAGACCCAACAAAGAGAACTTCAGACCAATTTCCCTTATGAATATCAACACAAAAGTACTCAATAAAATTCTCCCAAACCGAATCCAAGAACACATCAAAACAATCATCCATCATGATCAAATAGGCTTCATCCCAGTGATGGGGGAAGGTTCAATATACAGAAATCCATCAATGGAATTCACTATATAAACAAACAAGAAAAAAAACCACATGGTCATTTCATTAGATGCTGACAAAGCATTTGACAAAATTCAACACCCCTTCATGTTAAAAGTCTAAGAAAGATCAGAAATTCAAGGCCCATACCTAAACATAGTAAAAGCAATATACAGCAAACCAATAGCCAACATCAAACTAAATGGACAGAAACTTGAAACACTAAAATCAGGCACTAGACAAGGCTTCCCACTCTCTCCCTACTTATTCAACATAGTACTCGAAGTCCTAGCCAGAGCAATCAGACAACAAAAGGAGGGCAAAGGGATACAGATTGGAAAGGAAGAAGTCAAAATATCACTATTTGCAGATGAAATGCTAGTATACTTAAGTGACCCCAAAAGTTCCACCAGAGAACTACTAAGCCTGATAAACACCTTCAGCAAAGTGGCTGGGTATAAAATTAACTCAAACAAATCAGTAGCCTTCCTCTACTCAAAGGATAAGCAGGCTGAGAAATTAGGAAAATGACACCCTTCCCAATAGTCAAAAATAATATAAAACACCTTGGTGTGACTTTAACCAAACAAGTGAAAGATCTCTATGGCAAGAACTTCAAGTCTCTGAAGAAAGAATTTGAAGTAGATCTTGGAAGATGGAAAGATCTCCCAGGCTCATGATTGGCAGGATTAATATTAGAAAAATGGCCATTTTGCCAAAAGCAATCTACAGATTCAATGCAATCTCCATCAGAATTCCAACTTAATTTTTCACAGAGTTACAAAGAGCAATTTACAAATCCGTTTTGACTAACCAAAAATAAATAAATAAATAAATAAATAAATAAATAAATAAATAAATAACAAAAACTACTGTCAACCATAAAAGTTCTCCAGGGGGAATCACCATCCCAGACCTCAAGCAGTATTACAAAGCAATAATGATAAAAACTGTAATGTATTGGTACAGAGACAGGCAGGTAGATGAATGGAATAGAATTGAAGACCCAGAAATTAACTCACACACCTATGGTCACTTGATCTTTGACAAAGGAGCTAAAACCAGCCAGTGGAAAAAGACAGCATTTTCAACAAATGGTGCTGGTTCTATTAGAGGTTAGCATGTAGAAGAATGCAAATAGATCCATTCTTATCACCCCGTAGAAAGCTCAAGTTGAAGTGGATTCCGGACCTCCACATAAAACCAGATACACTGAAACCAATAATGAGAAAGAACCTCAAACACATGGGCATTAGAGAAAATTTCCTTAACAGAACACCAATGGCTTACACTCCAACATCAACAATCAATAAATGGGACCTTATAAAATTTGCAAAGCTCTTATAAGGCAAGACACTGTCATTAGGACAAAATGGCAACCATCAATTCTACATCTCATAGAGGGCCAATATTCAATACATACAAAAAACTCAAGGAGTTAAGACTCCAGAGAGCCAAATAACCCTCTTTAAAAAATGGGATACAGAGCTAAACAAAGAATCTCAGCTGAGGAATACCAAGTGGCCATGAAGCACCTAAAGAAATGTTCAACAGCCTTAGTTGTCAGGGAAATGCAAATCAAAAAAAAAACAAAAAAAAAAAAAAAACAGCCCTGAGATTCCACCTCACACCAGTCAGAATAGCTAAGATCAAAAACTCAGGTGACAACAGATGCTGGTGAGGATGTGGAGAAAGAGGGACACTCCTCCATTGTTGGTGGGATTGCAAGCTGGTACAACCACTCTGGAAATCAGTCTGGAGGTTCCTCAGAAATTTGGACATAGTACTACCTGAAGACCCAGTTATACCACTTCTGGGCATATACCCAAAAGATGCTCCAACATACAATAAAGACACATGCTCCACTATGTTCATAGCAGCCCTATTTAGAACAGTCAGAAGCTGGAAAGAACCCAGATACTCTTCAACAGAGGAATGGATACAGAAAATGTAGTACACGATCGACTCATAACCCGTTGGAACTATAAGTCAGCATAACCTTTTCCTTCTATAAATTGCCTTGGTCATGGTGTCTTATCATAGCAACAGGAAAGTAACTAATGCTACACTGAGCTCCACCTCTGTACCTGGTTTTTCTTTTATTTTAAGACAGCATTCCAGGATGACCTTAAACTCTATAGGTTGAGGCAAGCCTTTAACTTGTGTTCATCCTAGCTTATCTTCAAGTAACTGGGATTAATGGTCAGTGCCAACAGGCTGGGCAGTTTGTTACACTTATCTATTTCTTTTTCGTGATACATAAAGCTCTTTTTTCATGTAGATCAATGAAGCACACTAAAATAATAGCAGTTCACATAACCATGTACTATGTATTCTAACTTTGTACTGGGGGAAGGGGTTCACTAATCTGTATATTAATTTGTGAATGAATATACAGATTGAATTTGAAAATGTTCAATGCCTACTAGGTAACAAATCCATGTCTTGTTCCGGACTTTAGTGGAATTGCTTTCAGTTTCTCTCCATTTAACTTGATGTTGGCTATCAGCTTGCCATAACTGACTTTATTATGTTTAGGTAGGTCTTTTGTATCCCTGATCTCTCTAAGACTTTTATTATGAAGGGGTGTTGAATGCTGTCAAAAGCTTTTTTAGCATCTTATGAGATAATCATTTGGTTTTAATCTTTTAGTTTGTTTATATGCCTCTCTGGGATAAAGCCTACTTGATCATGATTCATGATGTTTTTGTTTTGTGTGATGAGTTCTTGGATTCAGTTTGAAAGTATTTTATTGGGTATTTTATATTTTTATTGGGTATTTTTATATATGTAATTCTTTCTCCTTTTTGAATTTTGTGGTTTGGGTATCAGGGTAACAGATCTCAAAAAATGAAATTGCCAATATTTTTCTGTTTATATTTTGTGGAATAATTTGAGGAGTATTGATTGGTATTAGCTTTCCTTTGCAAGTCTGTTAGTATTCTGGACTGTCTGGCCCTAAGCTTTTTGGAAGAGGAGTGTCAGGAGACATTTAATAACGCTTCTATTCCTTAGGGGTTATAGTTCTTTACTTAAATTATTTATTTGATCTTGATATATTTTTGGTAAGTGGTATCTATCAAGAAAATTGTCCATTTCTTTGAGGTTTTCTAATTTTGTGAAGTACAAGTTTTTTAATATGTCTTCTACTGCTGGTAAGAATGAAAACTTGTACATCTATTTTGGAAATCAATATGATGGTTTCTCAGAAAATTGTCAATGGGTCTATCTCAAGATCCAGCTCTACCACTCCTGGGCATATACCCAAAGGACACTACCACAAAAACACTTGCTCTACTATGGTCATAGCAACTTTATTCATAATAGCTAGAAACTGGAAAGAACCTAGAAGTCTTTCAACTGAAGAATGGTTAACGAAATGTAATAATTTACACAGTGGATTTTTACTCAGCTGTTAAAAAAAATAACATCATGAAATTTGCAAGCAAATGGATGGAACAAGAAAAAAATCATCCTGAGTAAGGTAACCTATGCCCAAAAAGACAAACATGGTATGTACTCATCTATAAGTGGACATTAGTTGTAAAGTAAAGGACAATCCACAGACCCAGAGAGTTAAATAATAAGGAGGGCTTGGGGACAGGAGGAGTCAAGCATCTGTGTGAGAAGGGGAAATAGAATAGATATCATGGGTAGACTGCAGGCCAGAGAGCACATTAACAGGAGGGATTAGATGTGTCAAAGATGGAGGGAAGGAGTACTTGGCCGACAACTGGAATTGGGGGGCATTTCAGGGGCAAGGAAGAAACCTAATGCAATAGAAACTCCCAGAAGTCTACGAGGATGACTCTAGCTAAGACTTAAAAAGAGGGTAGGTCAGGGAGATATGGAGCCTGAACTGGCAATCTCCTGTGACCAGAAAAAATTTCCAGTTGAAGAATTCGAACATCAACCCAGCCTCAAAAAGTAAAAAACAATTGTGAGCCAACTTTTGGGTGCGGAACTGAACACAGGTGCTCTAAAAAATCAGTAAGTACTTCTAACTGCCAAGCCATCTCTTCAACCCTGTACTCTTTATGGAGTACTTAATTTAGGCCTCACGCTTCCAGCAAACACTCATGACTGCTGCACCTCACCCTAGCCCTCCCACAAGCAACTTAAAAGAAACAAAACTATTTTCTAAAAGTCTTTTTCTTTTGTTTTCTTGCTTTTGGGAGTGTAGGGAGATTGAGACAGGGTTTCTCTGTATAACAGCTGTGGCTGGCTATCCTCAACTCGAAAGTATTTTCCTAAAACAATTTAGTGCAGAATATATTACATATATTACAAGCCTAAAACTGAAAAATATCAATTTCATCCTTCCTAATCTCTCACCTTTTACAATACAGTATAAGTCACATAATGATTAAGAAACCTCCCCCAAATCATATTGTTATCCACATAAGAGGATAAAGCTCAGTGTGTGTGTGTGTGTGTGTGTGTGTGTGTTTGCGCGCGCGCGCGCGCGCGCGCGTGCGTGCGAGCAAGCGAGCGTATTAACGTACTTAGCAATACTACTACTTAGTTCTTAAAACTTAAGGCTAAAACCATGGCAGCCATCCTCCAGTAACTTGTCAAAATAATAAAACACAAAGGGAAAAAGGAGCGCCACCTACTATCTGTTCTCTATGCCTTTAAAGAAACATGGAGGTATTCCTTTGGCCTCACACATGCACATCTATAAAGGATGAAAATTAAGACATCAAGGCAATGAGCATTGTTTAAAAAAAAAAAAAAAAAAAAAGAATGCCTCACAAGTGGCATTCTTTTATAAAAACAAGAACTGTATACAACACCCAGCATGTCAAAGGGCATCATTATAAACAAGCAAGATAAGGGCAAGACTCTTTCCAAGAGAGATGATGTAAAAATTGATCCTGTTAATCACTCCAGGAGACAGCTCTCTTAAACAGGCAAAAGGAAATGATCAGGAAAACGAAACAAAACAACAACAATAAAACCCAAAATTATCTAAAGTACCACTGCTCTACCAAGAGAAGTGCACTACATGTATGAGAACAAACAGAAAGGTTAGTTGCTGGAGTCTATGGCCTGTAAATTCAAGACTTAATGTACAAAGTGAAATAAAAGGACCTAGACTGTAAAGTGTTTTTCTTAAAAGCAAATTGCTTAATTTAAAAACTTAAATTATTAAATAAAATCATTGAAAGTATTATATTAGTCAGGGCTGGAGAGATGGCTCAGCTGTGGAGAGCACTGGCTGCTTGCTCTTCCAGAGAACCCCGGTTTGTTGCCCAACAACCACATGGCAGCTCAGAGCTGTCTATAACTCAGTTCCAGGGTCCAGGGGACCGACACCCTCACAGAAACACACATTCAGGCAAAACATCACTGCCTATAAAATTAAATAATCTTTTAAAGAAACACCTAGTATTTCTTTATATACCTCATACCTTATGTCCAAATCTGAAGACTTCTGTCGTCCTGCCAATTTTGTAATCTCTCCTTGAGACATAGCCTTATGAAGCCTTGCTTGTTCATCAACTGAAGAAAATCGTTGTGACGTCTGTAGGAATTATACATGGCAAAAATTTAAAATCAAGTAAACATAGTAGCATGACTGACTTAACTCAGTAATCATCAGTTCACAGTCACTGGCAATTCAGCAAGAACTCAACAGGAAGTGAGGGAAACAGTCAAGACCATTCAAAGACAAACTCCAAAGAATCCAAATCTGAGAAATAACACAGCACTGTTTTGTACCTTTTTTTAAATTATTTTTATGGGTTATAGATTATTGTTATATCCAGTCAAAGTTTAAAAGAACTAGGCTACAACAGAAGAAAAAAATCACCTATGTTCTAAATTATAAATAATTTATGTTATCAAACTATCTTTTCAATTTTATGTACCCTCCTCTAAGGACAATTTACTTCTGAGAATTGTTATTCAAGTAATTTTCTTATATTTCATCTGTTAATGTATCCATTAGCCTTCTGATATGCTTGGCTATGGCACAACGTCAGAAAATACCCAGAGCTGTCATAGACAGATGTCTGTGGCCATACAGTGTACAGGAAATCCAGATCTAATGCATAAACAGTCAGACAGAATGGTTTTTAAAACAACTGATAAGAAGTAGGTAGCTTATACCTGCTTCACTTACTGCCGCAAGATATTACTTACTAGTTCCTGTGCTATGACAGAGAGAGGGGAACCCCGGGTGAAATTCTACACTCCTTGAGCTGAACACATGAAGCAGATAAAAGCTTATAGCAATCCAAGCACCTAGTGACCAAGTCACAGTGTTGGGAAAGGGAGAGATGCACAATAGAAGAGATCTGAGATCACATAGGATTCCCTTTCGTACTTGGATTAGTACTAATCAATAGTGTTGTGTGTGAAAACAACCCAACGCCAAGGACAGATCTGGAATGATTAAAGGTAAGGTTAGTAATGATGCTGGTGCCCAGAGCCAGGACCTCAACTCTGTCCTGCATAGGCCACTATAGGACACAAGTGAACTTGCCTCAGTAATCAAAATAATTACCCCTCAACTGAGCACTGTTTGGGTGGACGGATTTTGAAAGACCTGAAAGAATCAGACTGTTTCCAGAACAGTTATATTCCAGAACTGGAATATTAGCAGAAAACCATAGTATACAGAAAACTGAGAGTGAAAAAAATCCCTCAACTAGCCAGAAAAAAAAAATCATAATGTAAACTATTAAATTTTAAAAAGTGAAAAGTAGGAATATAACAAGAAGAAAAATCAAGCCATTTAGATTAACTGAATTGTTCAATCAGAAGGATATTAAAATAGTAATTATAATTGTACTTTACATGGATAAAAAAGGGAAATGGAAAATTTATGTAAAATTCCAGAGATACCACCTCAATATACATCTTAAAAAAATTCTACATATTGCCTAATTACATTTCTATAAAGTTCTAGAATAGAGTGAAGGAGGAAATTGAGTAGAAACATGAGGGAACTGATGTTACAGAAACCTTATTACTTGAAACATACATTTCATAGTTGTATACATAGTCCTCGAAGAGCAAACTGTCAACTGAAGGTCTGCACATGTCACTGCATATACTAGACCTCATTTATAAAAATGAATAAAAAGTGAATAAATCAATTATCAAGTTAATAACAATGCAATACATTCAATTTTACAAGGATAAAAGATGTAGCACTTAATGTAATTCAAAAGAGTATATTCACTATCTATAAACTATGTTCCTCAAAAATACATTAAAGTCAAATATTAATCCAACTCTAGATTTACATGGGCATTTATCTCTCTCTTGGGGGAAAATGTGGAGGCTTTATTTTTGGTTCATATTCATTGAGATTACCAATCAGCAGGCTTACTGTTTATCCTTGTTTAGGACACAGAATACACATATTGGCATGGCTACAGAATAAAACTGAAGAGGACTGATTATGGGATACAGATATTGAAGGTGAATCAAGATTTCAGAAAGAAAATAAAGTGTAAGTCTTAGAGATCCTCAGTCCATAAAGTGTTTAGGCAAGCATGAGAGCATGAAGACCTAAGCTCTAGCTCCAGAATATAAATATTTGTTGTTGGTGGTGGTGGTGATGATGATGGTGGTGGTGGTGGTGGTGGTGGTGGTGATGATGATGGTGGTGATGGTGGTGGTGGTGATGGTGACAGTGATGGTGGTGAAGATGGAGGACCAGGTAGGGTGGTGCATACTTCTAATTCTAGCCCTGGGAATGCAGAGACAGGCTGGTGTTTGTTGGGCAGCAGGCCCCACCAAATTGGTGAATTTCCACCCCAATGAAAGTCTCTTTTACCCAAAAACTAATGTAGACTATAACTGAAGGGCAATACCAAGAATTAATGGCTAAGCTCCATGCGAGTACTTACACATGCACTCATGTATTACAACACAAACACAAAAAAACAGTAGGTACTGGGAAGGCTGAGATTTTGCTGTTCCTAAGACAGCTGTATATAATTCGGTAAGGGAATGGAGACTGTGCTCCATGGCTGTAGGAGGTTCATGGGAAGCTTGAATTTTGTGCTAGGAAATCAGACCAGAGCAGAACTACACTTTGGATCGAGAAAGCCTTCTTCTGATACATGAACTATACATCTGAGTATTAAGAAAAAGAGGAAGTGGCTCAGAATGTTGCCATAAATTTTAAAGAAAAAAAGAAACCCATGGCTCCAGCTGCATATGTAGCAGAGGTTGGCCATGTTAGGCACCAATGGGAGGAGAAGAAGCCCTTGGTTCTGCCAAGGCTAGACCTCCCCAGTGTAGGAGAATGTCAGGAAACGGGGGGAGTTGGGGAAGGGGAACACCCCTATAGAAGAAGGGGAGGGTGATGGCATAGGGGGTTTATGGATGGGAAAGGGATTAACATTTGGAATGTAAATAAAAAATATCCAATAAAAAAAAGCGACTGAAACAACAATATGTAAAAATAAAAAAAAATAAAAACAATTCTGACTTCTGCAATCATAAGATAATAGATTGTTTAAGACTCCAATTCTGAAATAATGTGTGTTACCCATTTAAAAAAGAAAAAAGAAAGAAAGAAACTGCTAGAATTTCATCAAGGTGGACTCTGGACCTGGGCCAGTGGCTGCTGACACAGCAGATTCTTTTGAGAGGGTGGGACTCTACCACAAAGGCCTTTTATATGGAAACCATATCCACCAAGCCACTGTTGGTGCTGGCCCTAGACGATGCCTTTGCACACACACTCCTAATCTTACACTCCTAATCTTTCTTTTTTTCATTTTTATTTTTAGTTGCATGTGTGTGAGTGTAGGTTTGTACAGTGTGTGTGGGATGTGTCAAATGCTCCTGGAACTGTAGTTGGAATCAGTGGAGAGGGGCTTGGCATAGGTATTAGGGACTGAACATGGGTCCTCTGCAAGATCAGTACAAGAACTACTGAGGTGTCTTTCCAGCTCCATTGTTTTAAGTCAAAGTCTCACTACGCAGTCCTTGCTGGCCTGGAACTCACAAAGATCTATCTGATTCTGCTTCCTGTGTGCTAGGATTAGAGATGTGCACTACTCCTGGTCTCATGACTCTTATATTTCTGATATCTGGTAATGCTATTTTAAGTGATGGCATAAGGCTGCAATTAGTAAATTCTAGCAATGTAGAGGAAACACAACAAGATAAAATAACCCTATATTCCCAAACAAGAAAATAAAATTTTTTTTCCCTAAGAGGAAAAAAAAAAGAATACTGATATTCAACCTAAAAAAAACAAAAAAAAAAAAAAAAAAAAAACGATATTCAACCTATAAACTCAAGCAGCTTAAACACATAGTAACATTCTCAAACAAGAATAAAAATAACAAAACCTAGTAAACACTTGCAAATAAAAGTACATGCAAACTTCAGATTACTTGCAGGCACATAGTGAAACATAATCCCAAAAATTCTTACAATCCCAACACCTACTTTTGCCAAGAATAAAGTCGGTCTAAGGAAACTGTGTGGAAGAACAAAAGATAAAACTGGCAGTAGCCTTATGACAGACTGAAAGTAAAAGACAGAAAGAAAAGTTCTACCTGAAGCATCAACACAGAAGAGAAGCTGAGCAGAGTAGCTCACACCTGAAGTCCCAGGTTTTGAAAGGTCAACACTGAAAAACTGCTGTCAATTTGACCAGCCTTCACTACAGAGAGAAACTTCTGCCTCAGAAAATAAAGGAAAAGACCTGAAATTGCTAAAGCCATAGCTTCTAGAGAAAAAGTAAATTTGTAAAAGGATAGGAAAAATTTCTCCTTTGGACACTCTATTATAAAGAAAAAGAGCTCAAACATCCAGAATCAAAAAGTTAAAAGAGAAAAGGGAATGAAGCATTGCTTGATCACCAAAGGAGAACAAGCTTTCCATAAAGAAACTGTATTTTGTTACACTGATAGAGGAGATATTCTTAATTTTTTAATCTTATAAACCAACCCAAATACATAAAGGGAATAAATTAAAACATACAACACCTATACAAAAGTGCAATCACTAAGAAATTAAACCAAAATAAGAATCAAAACAACTTAGTCATTACTCCCTGTAACAGGTATGTCAGTATTACCCCAGTGGGCACATCTTCCTGCCACTGGTGTTGCTGTTCTTAGGGGTCCCAGCCAGGGAAGACTATTGATGCTGTATCCACCTCTGCAGCACGCACAGTGCCTTCCAACACTGTGAAAGCTAGCTGGGAGGGGGACAGCTTGCTGCTCCATGGGAGAAAGTATATATCTGATATTGTAAATGTGGTCAAGAACCCATGTCTGGGAGGAAGAGGCAAGAGGATCTCTGTGAGTTTAAGGCCAATGTGGAATAGAAGTTACAACACAGCTCTATCTATATAATAAAAACCTGTCTCAAAAAGAAAATGGCTGAGGTCACAGGTGAGTGAAGACCACACTATTGTCTTTCACCTAAACTGACAAGGCACTCCACTGTATTCTTAATATTTATGTTTATTTCCACAGACAAGTGCTATTCTCATCCTTAATCAGAGAAGCTTCTCTCTGCAGTGAAGAGCAGTGATTAAAGAGTCTCCTTGGAACTCAAGAGGCTTAGAATAAATGATAGTTGACAGCTCAACCCTGAACAGGACATTTATACTACCCACTTAAGGTCCATGGGACATTGAAAAAGAAGTGGCACAGCATAAGGAGGGGAGGGCTTATAAAATGGTTTCTTCAAGGCATGCCACAACTACAAACATGATCTTAAGGTAGCAGGGGTCGCCTGCACTGAGACTGTCAACCACCAGTCTGAGATGGGAGGGACTGATAGGGCTCAATCTCCCCATGATGAACCACTGGCAACTGATAGGTTCTAAGAAAAGAATAGTCACTGTCTTTCACAGTGTACAAAATAGTTCCAAACTTGGGGCTACATGGTTTGTTAAAATCAGTGGGCACAAAACAAAACAAAAAGGTGTGTATGTGTGTAGGAAAGGAGTCTATAGGGAAGAAGGTGGGAATGGAAGTGGAAAGGACGGAGGTAAGTAAAAGTGAGTACTGAGAAAAAAACGAATGTAATCAATAAAGTAAAATTAACCTGGAAATAAGTTACAAAGTACCAAAAGAGGGAAAGAAAAACACAAAATTTTAATTGGGAAAATAATAAAGGCTATAAAAGCAAAAATTGTCAGAGACAAGATAGATAAAGACAAACAAAAATCACTATTCCTAATACCTGAAGTTCCTAAACAAGAGACACAAAATAATAGTAAATATAAAGATAACTTCTCCAAAGACAAAACTAAGACAAGAATTTACATACAGAAAGAATCTAGTAGGTATAATGGATCATTAATCTAAAATGACCAACTCGAAACCATATCCTGAAACACCTGAAACAAAAATCTGAACACTCAGATCAAATAAATCACAAATAACAGAGAATTAGAATGGCCAAAGAATACTACATAAAGATATCTATAAAACAGCATTTTCAAAAAATTTAGGCATAGCAAGGTGAACCACTGACTTAAAATGTAAATCACTTATTTTATTAGATATTTATATTATTTTATGTATATGAATGTTTTGCTTGTATGCATGACAATGTGCATGCCTATAGGATCCTCTGGATGGGTATAAACCACAATGAAGGTACAAGAACAAGCAGTGCTCTTAACCACTGAGCCATTTCCATAGCCCCTAAATCATGGATTTAATGTAGTCAAGATGGTTCCGAAAATATCAAGGCTACAGAAAAAGAAAAAAGTCAGATGAGTTTGCCGTGTTCTAGATTTCTGTAACTGAGTTATGACTTAAAATTATTTTAAGTCCTTCCTGAGTAACTACTGACTGCTAGAAGAACTTCATCTAAGCAAATAAATTTAGTAGATCTAAGGTAAACACAAAGTTGGGACTTAAAGAAAAAAATATTAAATTATACGTTCTGACAAAGAAAAGTTCCTAAAACAGATATAAAGAAGATGAGCAATCAGAATGACTGAGAGTTGTGTCACAGATGCAAGTTAACTAGGTATTACTTAATAAAAACTAAGGTATGGTGATACCGTCCTTTAAAAAATAAGAGTTACTATGGACCGACTTACCAGATCAATAAAGATCTGACTCACCCATGAAAGGAAAATACTTTTCTATTTTATTCAAAGTGGGATTCTACTTTACAGAAAACATTTAAGTGAAGATAAAATAAAGGGCTAAGCAAAGGCATATCAAGGGAAGAGAATCAGAGATATTACTAACAAGAACCAAAAATTAAGAACTTTAAATGCGACAAGAGTGCTTCTTTAAATACTAAAAGCCAGAATTAAGAAGGAATAGAGGATTTACCTTACCATTCTCAGCTTGAGACAGAGCAGTATACAAAACATAAGGAAAACGTCAAGAACAGCATCAGGAAGAGGGAGAGATTATGGGTGTATTTTTAAACTTTATGCTATGAACAGAGAACTTTCATCAAATACTTGTGGTACATTCACAAAAACTGATCATATATACCAATTGTAAGTATTACAGACATTAAGATAAAAGCAGAAGCCAATGAAGTAGAAAATGGAAAAATAATAATAAATAAAAATGATCCCTTTTTGGAAAAGATGAGATAGACAATGACTAGTGGGCTATGGTTACTGGGCTATGCCTTGGTAGCCACACCCTTTCTCTTTTTGGCCACCACAAAGGATATACTGCTTCTTGATAGAACCAAAGCAACAGAGCCACGTGACTAGGCCTATCATTTATGTTGTTACTTCGGGTAATTTTGTTACAGAAATCTAGAACACAGCAAACTTAAAAATAAACACAAATCTGTAATTAAGAAATGGTCAGTGCGTGTGGTGGCACAGACCTTTAACAGCAGCACCTGGGAAGCAGAGCTTTTTTTGTCTCTGTCAGACATGTAATTTAATATAGGGATTTCTAAGAGTCCTAAGCCAATATGGCCTACTATAGCAAGTTTCAGCCTAGCCAGGCTATAGTAAGACACTATCTTAAAAACAAAGGGAGAGGAGTGATCGAACACAAAGATTTTTTTAATCATAAAAATACATGTTCCAGACTTCTATGTAAATAAATATTTAAAGGTAGATGAAACCAATAACTTTACAAACAACAAAAAGTGAAAGTTTGTCAAGCTGCATTAGGAAATATGTTTTAAGACCAAGTTCTTTAAAGGAAAAAAATTAGCAAGGAACTATGCCACAGCAGCAGCACTGTTTTAGGTGGTTTAAATCTGGGTAATGGCAAGGAAAAAAACTATGTGTAGAAATGTATGTTTCCTAAACTAATCTCACAGATAAATATAAACAATTTAACTAATTCAACATCTAGAAGACATACTGAAAAACTAAACACTAACACAGAAAGTTATCTTTTAAATGTACTTTAGCAGAATATGCTTTTGTTCTCCTTGGGTAAATATCAATATGGTAGACACACAATCAAAGTGGGATTAAATATCCAAGAGAATATTGAAACTGCAGTTTGAAATAGAAGCTTTCAAAAAAAAAAAAAGCATAAAAGTCACAGCAGTGGGAAACTATTAACTTTTGCTTACCCTCTCCTACAAATGATTGTTAATTAACCATCTTCAGATATAGTGTTTATTTCAAATTCCCTTTAGGTGATTAATTTGCAATTGTTTTTAATTCTATAAGATCGGTGACTTTAAAACTAAAAAGAGCAGATGGCCATTTCTGCTAAGAACTAATACCATGCTCCCTAGTTAGCAAATACTGGTGGTGATAACACCATTTCGCCCAGGGGAAAAAAATCCATTTTTTAGAAATTCATGTGCCCAATAAACTCAAATCCACTTTTGAAAACATGCATTTTGAGAATGCAATAAATTCAAAGTAAGATTCATCATCACAGTATCAGAGTTAGAATGTATGACACATTTTCAGAATCATCAGAGAAACACATTTTAAAACCATTCCTTCCCTTCCCTCTACATCCCCCTCCAGTAAATATCTACTAGCTCATTCTACAAAGCAAAGCTTCCTCATGCAAGCATCCACCAGAAACCAGCACCACCACCACCAGTTCCTAAAACAGGCTAAACAGGATAGATAGTAAGAAAGCTGGAGGTGACTGACACACTGTGCAAGAAGGTCTACAACTACGGGCATGCAGTGACTGTCAAGCAGGTGAACAGAGGCCACAACACCAAAGGAGCTAAAAGCTCCAAGCAGAAAGCCTAACTTCCTGGGTGATCCCAGCAAGAGTTCCCAGTGTGAAAAGTATTCTACCACTGACAGGACTAAGGATTGTACAAAAGAAACTCTCAGGAACAAAGCAGCAGTTATAAAGTGCTAAGTTCTTCCATATACAATAAATCTATACAAACTAGATAATGCTATATTTTCAGTAAGATTTGTTTGTTCCATACAAAATTTTAACTATTTTATATATATATATATATATATATTCACTATATATCCACTATTATAACTCAAATATAGGGCATCTTCATAATAATTACTTAATCCTACCATCAAGAGCTCTGAACTCTACTTATACACCTTAAGAGAAGAGTATAGATCATTTCCAACTTCTGCAGTTTTCAGGTCTATAACTTATTTTGTTTTATCAGGGAGCATGTTCTGTATTTTTTGTTTGTTTGTTTTGTCCTTAGGAAATGAGTCTAGCCTTCCATAAGAGATGAATATTCAGAATATTTGAGAAATCTAGAAAAATTCTAAATTGGTCTAAATATAATTCAAACATAAAAGTTTAAACCTCAAATATGTAATGACTCAAAGATCATCATAAGAGTCTTTCACAGTAAAGAAACATTAAAGATTAGAGAGTCGATTTATATAGGGAAATAAAAACTATTTCATCAACCATAATTGCTTTAGTTCCTATTAGACTTAGTTTATTAGGGTATCTATACTGTCATTTCCTAGAACAATCATAGAATAAAGCACATATGCATGTATGCGTGCGTGTGTGCGTGCATGTGTGTATGTGTGTGTGTGTGTCTTCCTCTATCACTCTACTTTTTCTATGTATCCTGGATAGCTTGGCCTGACATTATGTGGCCTCTGCTATTAAAATGCCAAGTGCTAGGATTAAAGGCACATTCACAATGCCCGGCTACCTAGTTTTTTTGAGTTTCTCACTGAATCTGGAGCGTGGCCATTTGGTAAAGCTGACTGGTCACAGGACCCCTGGGATTCTTCTATCTCTACCTCTAAGGTCTGAGGTTAAGGGCTCATACTGACATGCTTGGCTTTTTACATGGGTACTGGGAGTCTAAACTCAGGCCCTTGTCCAGCCAGCACTTTATCTCCTAAGCAACTATCTTGGCCCCAAGAATTAAACTCTTCACCCTAAGATAACTGTAAATGCAATCATACATATACTCTGTTGCTCTAATTTTGGTTCAAATGACAATAAAAGTTATATCCTAAGCCAAAATGAATATGGGTTTATTCAAACTAACTAAAATGTTTTAATTTCTGTTAAAACAAATCCATGATAAACATAACCTATTTGGTTGGGTTGGTCCAGGATGACATTTTGCTCATTAAATTACATGTGTTTGTACTTTGCTAGAGATCAGAGGCTTGCATGTATACGCTTGATTCTAGTAGTGTTTTTGAGATAGCCTGGCCTTCAACTATGTAGCTCATGTTGGTATTAAAATTTGGCAGTCCTGCCCTGGCATTCTAAATGTGTGATTATATCCATTTTAATCTTTGGGAGGCTTGGTCTCACTGTACAGTTCAAGCTGGCCTTGAATTTGAGATAATTGTGTTCCATCATGCCAGTTACATTATACAAAATTCATGTTTCCTTTCTATTACTTACCAGAAAGGAGAAGGTAGGAACTTTAAAGCTTCCCCTATCCCTATTTTTTAAGTGAACAGTCTTTCAGTTAAAGTCTGAATTTATTTAACAGGCATCTTACTTTATATACCAGGTCAGAAAACTCTGACCAGTAAGTCAAATAAAGCCATTGCCTACTTCTCTGTATTTACTAAAATGCCATGCCCATTTTCATCGTATTGTCTATGATGGCTTTCACATGTAGTGGTCAAGATTAAGTAGCGTCAAGCAACTAAAACTATGATCTACAAAGTCTAAAATATTTATCATCTGGCCTTTTACAAAAATAAAAATTTAAAAATGATTCCTACTCTAGGCTTTTATAGGTAAAATAGTCAACATTTCTACATCAGTGCTAATTAAATAACCTTAATTTTGCCTAATTTACCATTTGATATATACAATTAAAGTGCCCCTTATTTGAGTTCTATTCAATTAGACTTAGCTTTTGTTGCTGTGTTCACTGAGGCTTCTAATGTACAAGCCATTACATGGAAAAAAGCTGTGAAGGTTAGCTTTAGATTAGCAAAGACTACTCCAGCAGATCTGCTTGCTGTTTTTTCTTATTGCTGTAAAAATTACCATTTCGGAGTCACTGTGAGAGGCCTGACCCAGGCTGGATACAGGCCCTAGCTCAGAGTGAGAAGCTTGGTCAAGGGAGAGAAGGGGCTCAATAATGTCATCGTAATCATCTTCCTCTGTATCCCCCTCCCCATCGGCAAAAGTACCTCTAGTCAAGAAATCGGAGCGCGTCCGCGCCATTCGAGCTTTCTTTTTATGGGCCGGTCTGGCAACCTGCTTGACCAAATGATAAAACAAATAACACAACAATGTTTTGTTTTTGTAATTTGGGAGAAGATGCCAATGAAAGAGGGCTCATGAATGTCTGGAAACTTCCCTCCACCCCATCATGCCCTATGCCCTGTCCATTAGCAGAAGTAACAGGGAGGACCAAAAAGAACCTATACTCATTACTGTGAACAACAGATAAGGATCCAAGTTAAGTCTACACTAGTCTTCTCCATAGGGAACTAAGTTACCCTTCAGTACCACAAGTCATACCAAAATCACCTGAACAAACTGTCCTTTTTTGCTATAATTTGTACTTTTAAGGTACCGTTCTTGAGTAGTACACACCTTCCTAATTATAAAAGTCTTAGCCTATAAGCTTTTCTTTTAAAATAAATAAATGAATAAATAAATGGGTAAAAATATGGTGTTCTACCTATAAAAATAGTAAATTCCAAAATAATGTGCACCTATGCTAATGCAAAGATAAACAAGATCCAATACTTACCTCTCGTTGCCCAGGCCCTGCTAACTTAGATTTCCAAGCTGGTTCATCTTGTTTGTGGACTTGAGGATTTCCACTGTGTACACTTTAAACAAAATAAACAGGATTGTGCTTCAGTTCCTAGCAGATATTCCTAAAGTATAGCATGAATTATAATTTTGTTTGTTTTTGTTTTTGACAGTGACTCTTTACATAGCCCTGGCTCTCCCAGAACTCACCAATTAATTCTAGCCTTGGGCTCAGAGATCTGCCTGCATCTGCCTGCTAATTGTTGGGATTAAAGGCATGTGCCACCACACCCTGCTATGAATTATAACTTAACAAGACAGAACAAGCCAAAAAGGCCTAGCAAATTCTATAAATAATTTCAAATCTTAGTCAATCTCAAAATCTGATTTATTATATTTATTCTCATATTATGTGTAAGTATGTGTGCATGCAGGCATGTCTGTCTGTCTGTCTCCATTAGATAGGATCTCTCACTGAACCTGGAGTGTACTTTTTTCTTTTCTTTTCTTTCTTTGACAAGGATGACTGGCCGGAAATCTCCAGCAATGTTCCTGTCTCCACTGGTCACAGAACTAGGGTTACAGGTGTGTGCAGCCACACTCAGCTTTAATGTGGGTGCTGGAGATCCAAACTCAGGCCTCCATGCTTGGGTAACAAGTGTTCTTAGCTACTGAGCCACCTCCCAAGTCCTCAGATTTATTTTCTTATCCAATCAATAGTGTAACCAAGAATCTATATACATGATGAATTCAGAAGTCCCTGTGATAATCACTGTATATATTATACTATGATGGCATACATTTAAGAAAGGTAGCAGCAAAATTAGTTAAGAACCAAAGTAAAGGGACAGGAGGAATGGCACAGTGGTTGAGAGCATTGTCTGTTCTTCCAGAAGACCCAGGTTCAAATTCCAACACCCACATAGCAGCTCACAACTGTCAGTAACTCCAAGGTCTGATACCCTCACATAAACCTACATGCGGGCAAGACACCAACGCACAGAAAATGAAAATAATTTTTTTTTAAAGAGAACCAAACTCAATTCAATAACGAGAAATTAAAATTTTTAAGTCCCATCTTTAGGATTCTTTTCTTAAACAGGCTTTTCATATAATCATAAAATATATGATAGTGATGAAGGACTTGTTTTACTTTGGAATGGTTCCTATTGGTTACAAAAAAAAAAAAACCTTTCTGAGCTCTTGTAAGTTTTTAATCTCTAACCTTTAACACTTGAGGCTAATACTAACAATGACAGAATAAGAACTGTTATTAAGCAAAAGGAAATGTGCTCCAAACAATACAGATACAGCATTGGGTTGTGAAAGTTCAATTTTGTCTAAAACAAAACAGTGGCAAGACTATTTTATCATTAAATTTCTATGTAGAAATAGACTGTCAGACTCTGATGAAAATTTGAACAGTACCTAGATTTTCATGGCACTAATTACTTTAATTTAGTATTATGAGTTTTAAATCCATCTTTAGACTACAAACTCCTTAGGAGTCTTGACTTAACTACTAGCATCAGACTAGTTCAAAATAGACAATAGCACAACACTAGATAAGTTAATTGTTTCTCCAATAGAAATCTTTTACTTAACTTTCATAAATGAAGTCTAGGGGTTATAAGAGGTTACCTTGAACTGGGGAGACAACTCAGTGAGTGCCAGCAGTGTGCTTAATAAACGTGCATGATGTCCCAGGTTTGATCCCAAACATCAGAATTTAAAACAAACCACCTAAACCTGAAAACAGCTTCTCATAACCTCTATGAGTTAAATGCTTCTGTGGTTAATTATAAACCAAGGAAGAACCCCATTGTAACAGATGTCTGACTTGGAAACGTAAGACAGGTCGTCCGTGGAGGTGCACGCCTTCAGTTAGCAGACACAGGCCGATCTCTAGATCAGCCTGATCTACACAGCAAGTTCCAGGCCAGCAAGGGCTACACCGTCTCAGAAATAAAAAAAACACATTAACCATAAAGTAGAAGGCAATTGCCAGCAACTGATGAGAGGGAAAATAAAAGCTGTTGCATGAGTAAATTTCAGTACTGCAAGATGAAAAAAACATGTTGTATAATAACTTCTGTGTAACAACTGCTATTATACCATACATGTAAAATTTATGATACTAAGCTTTATAAGTGATTATCACACAAAAAACATAAAGACATTAATGAAGACCATGAACAGGCCAGCAGCTGTGTGAAAATATACTAAGTTCTGGAAAGCCTCACAATAACCAGTTTGGATCACTACACTTCGTAGCTCTATAGCAACCAAGACATGCTGAATGCCTGGTACACTTACAAGCACATAATTGCCCTTTACAAATGATTTCTCAATATATAAGGAAGAATATCAAAAAACGTGTTATCTACACCCAAAGATTCCTAGGATATAATTATTTATATTTACAAAGGGGGAAAATCAGATGAGAGCAGCATCCATGTACACAGAGTAGAACACAAATCACTTCAACAAACTACTCTAAGAAACTCCTCACTGAACTATAAAAATACCGATGTCACTTACAGGGGAGTAATCACATTGTCTTTTGGTGTGAAGAAAATAGGTCTCGAACTTCCCTCTCTGGATGGGTCATCAGATCTGTGGCTGTAAGAGTGAGTTGACTTAAAATGTTCTCTTTCTGTACTGCGATTATTGGAGAGTCTACAGGCAGCATCATGTTGGGTACCCATTCTTTCTGTCTTGGTTAATTCCTTGACAGTTCTAGATTGGCATGGGCTTCCTTTTCTTTCGAAGAACAGGGTAACAGGTCGGTCTTTTGGGGGTAAATGAATGGAGGGACTATCTTTTGTGGCAAGAGCTGATGGGGAACCTAGTACACCAGCTTCTCCCTTACTTGGAGTATTTTGGATATGCAGAGAAGATGGCCTCTCTACTTTTTGTCTTGACTGGTAAAAGGATGGTGCCAAGACAGAGGCCTCAGTTCGTGACTGTTCAATTGTCTTGAAAGCCTTGCGTTCCTTCTCTAAAATATCTGTCTGCTGACGAATCTGTTCCATCATTTCTTTTTCATTCTGCTGCTGTAACTGCTTTTGCCTTTTCTCCTTTTCAATATTCAGCTTTTCTAGCTTCTTAAGCACAGTACATGAAGAATCTGGATTCAAAGGAGTCACCTGACCTGAAAACTGACACTTCCTGGCTTCTCTGTTAATATCCAGAGTAAGAGTTGTCTTCAAAGTGGCTTCTCTTTCTGGTAGTTTGTTTCTTTGGATACTTGTATCTAGTTGGGAGCTTGTTTTCAGAGGTTCTTGATGAGGAATATAAAAAAATGTAGGCAGACTACTTGAAACAAAAGAGTCTCTCAGCTGAGATTTACAAGTGATGGGTTGAGAACTATAGACAAGCTTTTCCTCTTCAGTTCCATTCTTCAAATACTCTGAGTCAGAGGATGCTCCTTTTCCAGAAAACGTAGAGCTTGTCTCACTTGAGGCACTGAGGGCATTATTTTGTGAATCAAATTTTGGATTGGTAAATGTACTGGGTGATGAAATTTTCAATTCTCCATCATCTAAAATGAGGGACTCTGGTTTGCTCTTTTGGTTCTCATCACAGGTTAAAAGTTCTAAGCTCCCTTGAGAGCTCTCACTATCAGGTGTACCCTGTGGAGATTGAAGGCCTTCAGGCATCAATTCTGTAGACCATCTACGTTCCTCTGAAGGAGACATGCCACCAAGAGAACGGACTTTGAGCAATTCTAAGCTAAATATAGCTTGTTCTAATTCTCTCATTCTCCGACTTTCTCTTTTGGCCCGACCTACTTTTTTCTGATGTAGATCTTCCAATGACTTGGGCCTCTGTCTTACAATCACATCCCCCTGTAAATCTGTACCACTTTGGCTCCTGCCTCTCTCCTGTTGCTTGTCTGGAGACTCCTTTGAGAAGTCCATTGAACTCTCCCGGCTAATTCGATTACTCTCTATCACAGATTTACATTCTTCTATGGCTTTCACTCTGTTGGCAAAGGAACGATCCTCCCACTCAGAAGGGTCTGAACCCTGGATTTCTAGAGGTCCACATGTCTTGATCTGCGCCAATCCATGCTCTAGTTTTGTTTCTTTCAGCCTTTCCTCTTTTAAAGACTTATATCTATACAAAAATAGACAAAGTGGGTTATCGATAGTTCTTGGTTACCAATAAAGACAATTAAATTTACAATAAGTTTTAATAGAAATACTTTTTGAAAGTGGAATCTTGCTATCCTTAACTATGTTCAAAGTCGGCACTAAACTTCAGACTCAAGAAATCTTCCTGCCTCCGCCCCTTATTTAGCTAGGACTAGTATGTGCGTACCATTGTATTCATGAATATGTTTCTAAAACTAACTTGATTGTATTTGTTCAATTCTTTACATGAGTAATTCCTAACTGGATAGCCTAGACAAAATGTTAACTATACTAAAACTCCACTCATATCATTATTTTAATATAGTACAATAGAATCAATGTTCTTAAGGTAAAAACAAAAAGTTGACTATTTACAAATTTATAAGATTGAACCAAGTGTACAGTTTTTTTCTTAGCAGTTTTGACCACAGATCATGGAGGTTTCCAACCTGATTTAATTTAATGAACATTTATTTAACTTTTGCTAAAGCCCAGACAATACAGGTTAGAACTGGTACTTTTATCATAGTCTAGTGATTAAAAACACAATAATAAAAGTATTAAAGCAGAGGTTGAAACAAAGGAACTATGAAAACAGAAGGAACAACTGCTTCATTAAAATAAGATTACCTTTGTCGTGCTCTGAATCCTCTATATATTGACTGTAACAGGATAATTTTATTCCTTTGTTCTTTGTACTTCTTACTTTGCCTGTAGCCCCTCCATCTTGACTGTATACAGGTAGCAGCCCTGTGTCTACGCCTATAGAGTTCCCTCCATCTCTGCTGGATAATGACAGCTGCAGCTCGTAACTCCAAGTACCGCTGCCTCTCTAAGTGAGCACGCCAGGATGCTTGAAGAAGGGAAGCTGCACTAGCCATGATGAAAGCATCTTTCTCCACAGCCGCATTTCTAACTTGCTTCTGATTTAGATAGTTCCTCCAGAATCGCTAAGGGAAATGAAAAGAGAAAATGGCTGTCACATTACCACTTGTTAAATAGAAGAGGTAAAATAGGCTAAATTTCTATGTCTACACTTTAAGCATATGTAGCTAACTTGTTGGTGGTTAAAAAGTAATAGCAACAACAACATTAGCGCCTTCTATGCTGCCATTGAGTTGTGTTGATGCTTTGGTTGGTCCAGGTTTAGTCTCACCTATAACCTGCTGCTGTAGGTGTAATGGAAATTAGGACTACTTTACAGGAGGTACTGGAGATCACCTCTTCTAAGACCAAACGCCTTATCAGATGGGATCCACAGAATTGCCAAAGCCTTAAATTAAGCCTTAAATTGCCATGCTCATGTTTGTGGTTTTATACCCAACTGATGAGCCGTGTTAATGGAGGCCCTTTGAGAATGGGCAGGCCTCTGCAAATTCATCAGGAGAAAAGTTCCATAAAGTAGTGGTTGGGGATTATGGCAAAACAAAAACAAAACAAAGCCCACAGGTCAGGCTTTTATCCAAGGACACATCAAATGTAAAATAGTAAGTAAAAACTTGGCTCTTTAGAAAACAAAAGCTGTCTTTGCTTATTAAAACTGTTATTTCAAATAATCTAGTTGAACTTAAAATTATACAATTTAAAATTTTAGATGTTTTCATATTCTATAAATTAATAGGCTCTATTTTCTTTCTTTTTTTATTTATTTGTTTATTTTTGAAGGGTGTCTTCACTGTAGCTCTGACTTTTCTAGAAATGTATGTAGACAGGCTAGCAGGCTGGCTTTAAACTCCATGCAAATCAAAATCACTTTGAGATTCCATCTTACTATACCTGTCAGAATGGATAAGATCAGAAATACAAGCTCATGCTGGTGAGAATGTGGAGAAAGGAGAACACTCCTCCATTGCTGGTGGGACTGCAAACACACACAGCTACTATAGAAAGCAATATAGCCCTTCCTTATTTCAATCAATCTACCTCAAGACCCAATCATACCACTCTTGGGCTTAAATCCAAAAGAGGCCCCCATCCTACCACAAGGACACTTGCTAAAATATGTTCATAAAGGCTATATTCATAAAAGCCAGAAAGTGGAAACAACATAGATGTCCTTCAATCAGAGTGGAAAAAAATGTGGTACATTTACACAATGGAGTATTATTCAGCAGTTAGAAAAAAAAGTAACATGAAATTTCCAGGCAAATGGATGGAACTCGGAAAAAGAAATCATCCTGTGTGAGGTAACTCAGGGTCAAAAAGACAAGCATGGCATATACATACAAATAAGTGGACATTCGCTGTGAAGTAAAGGATAATCATGCTATAATCTGCAGACCCAGAGAAAATAAGTAATAAGGGTTAAAGGGGGAATACAAGGATGTACCAGGGGCAATAGAAAAGAAATTTCAAGGGTGGACTGGAGCGGGTGAGGATGGGAACAGGAGGAATCAGGAGGAGGGCTGGAGGGGGAGAATCATAGGAGAGATGACTAGAATTGAGCATTTTGGGAGTGAGGTAAAAATCCAGTATAATGGAAACTCCATGGAATCTACGAGCATGACACTAGCAAAGACTCCTAGCAGTGGGGGATACAGAGCCTGAACCAGCCATCCTGTACAACTAAGCAAGGTCTCAAGTGAAGGATTGGGACACCAACCCAGCCACAAACCCTCCAACCTACAGTGTACCATGCTTGCAGGATATGATGAGCCTAGCAGAATCACCATTAGAGAGACTTCATCCAGAAACTGCTGGGAACAGATGTGGAGTCCCACAGCCAAATATTAGATGAAGTCTAGGGTGTCCCTTAAAGGATGGGGCATAAGGATTGGGGAAACAAAGAGTCAAAAGTACTACAAAAACAGTCTACAGAATCAACTCACTGGGACTCATGTGGGCTCACAGAGATCAGGGTGCCTGTATGGGCCTGACTAAGTGCTCTCTCTATATATGTTATGGTTGTGTAGCTCAGTGCTCGTGATAACACTGGGAGCAAGAGCTGTCTCTGACTCTTCTGCCTGCCTTTGGGATTCTTTTCCTCCTACTGGGATGCCTCATTCAGCCTTGCTGTGAGAATATGTACCTGGTCCTATTTATAGCTTGTTATGCCATATTTAGTTGATGTCCCTGACTCTGAGGGGAGGTTAAGGGTGGTGGTGGGTGGATCTGGGAGAAAGAGAAGGTGGGGGAGGGAAGGGAAAGTGCAGTCGGATGTAATATATGAGAGAAGAATAAATTAAAAGGAAAAAAAGAAATAAGCATGATTCATTCTCATCACTAAAGTTTCATTATTATTTAAATGTTTCACAGTAAAATGGCTCTTTCATATGGAGAATCCCTTTCTCATCCTACCTGAATAATAACAGACGCCTGTCTCAAGTGAAGGAACTGCTGCCTAGAGAGCAAGACCCTGAACCACCGCTGCAGCAGTATGATTCTGCGAAGCACTTCCTGATGAAGCAGATCCTGTAAGTGCTGTCGTTCATGCTCCTTTAGGAACACCTATGAGAAGGAACACAAGGAATAAAGCTTAAGAAAAAATGAAAATTATCCATGTATTATTATTTCCGTGGTAAGCTTTCAGAGAAAACACATATAATGGCAGAAATGCAAACAAAGTACTGATAAATGGTTCTCTCACCTGGACTAAAGTAATCATTCTCAAACTGAAAAAAAAGATGCTTGTACCTGAGAGGAAATGGGAAAATGATAAAAGCACCAACTTTTCACTGTCAAACATTACGCTACATTACTGCCTCTCATCTGGAAAAAATATTACTGTAAAAGATCAGGATACCTCTGGATAGTATGTCACAATTTTTGAAAATGTTGGATTAAGGGGAAAACTGAAACCACAGATCTTGAAAAACGGTTATAAACCTGAAGGAGCCAACAATAACCATCTACTTGGAGTCTACTGTGCATTGAAGGCTTCCTATTCCCCAGAGCCAAAAGTGGGTATATACGAAGTATAAATTAGACATATCTCTTTGGAAACAGATTTACAATTCATCTTTAGGAGCAGGCAGATATCATATTACAGGAGTTAAAGAGTAAACTACTAAGGATTAGAGTTAGATGATCTTACCTGAGCAACATAAAAGTTAAAAAAACTAAAACTACTCAATAATTAATCTTCACAAAGTACTGTTAGATATTATGAAGCTAGAGTATGGAAGTGGGCGTTATTTTGTCTTATGTTTTATGAAAAATGCTCATGTAGCCCAAGCTGGCTGTGAATTTCTATGCAGCTAGAATGATCATGAATAAGTAATTTTCCTGGTACTGCTTTTTACTGTGTAGATTGTAGACATGCAGTTCTATTGCCTAACAATAAGGAGGACCAGTCAGTGCAAGTGAGGAAGATATATAAATTTAATGGGGAGACCATTGGGATTATAACTGAGCATGAGGTCAATAAAAGGAAAGCATCATATTTAAGTGATTTTAATAAATGGGTAGAATAAGTTAAATAGAATGACTAAAATAGAGCATAAATAGCAGTTTAATATTTTCAAAGTAATACAGAGGAAACAAGCTAAGGAGCAAAAAATAAAATGGAATCAGGAATAAAGAAACAGGCTGAGATATAAGAATCAATTCTAAGAAAAGAACCAAAAAAAATTTTTTTTACAAAAGGATTAAATCAGTTAGGTAAGCCCAAGATGATCATGGTTTTCTCCTTGAAAATTGGATGAAAAGGAAGAAAAAAAGAAGGAAGAGGAGGAAGAAGAAAAATATAAATAAAAGGTAATAAAGAAAATAGCTGAAAATGGCAGTAGAGAAATCTGGATAATGTTACTGTAGACAGGATAAGTTGGTCATTACAGTAGAATATCTTAGACATGGTTTGAATTACAGATGAAGCTGTAGTCAGAACACTGGCCAGAAATTCTCATGATTAATACTAACTGCATTTTATTTTAGGTTGTACATAGGTCAGGTAACAACTACAGAAGTCAATTCTATTTATAGGTATATCATATGAGTTCTGGAATTAAACTCAGGTTATCAAGCTTGATGGCAAGCACCTTTATTGCTAAGCCATTAAAAAAATAAAAAATAAATAAAAAGAATAAAGGTCCTAGGGTCAGTAATGAACCTAAGATAAAAGAACTCCTAAAAATTGTCTTCCACGGGTGTGCTAGCATTAACACAATATCCATGTACAAATATAATAATAATAATAATAATAATAATAATAATAATAATAATAACAACAACAACAACAATAAATCAAATTTATGGGCAACCAAGATAGCCGAGTAGGTAAAAGCGCTTGCCACCAACACTGAAAACTTTTAATTTTCATATTAAAAACTCTCATCCCTGGGACTCACATAGTAAAGGAAGAGAACTGATTCCACATGTATTCCTCTGACTTATATAACCCTGCCATGGCCCGTTATACACGGAGAGAGAGACAGGTAGATAGGTAGGTAGATAGACAGACAGACAGAAAGATACATAGATAGAGGAAGGTAGATAAGAAGGTAGGTAGATAGAGATAAACAAAAAACCATCTAACTTAACTTCCTTGTAATAACTTAATGCAAACTGATCTTTTCATAAAAGTCATAGACAGAGACAGGTATTATTATTAAAGTATAAAATCTCTCAATTTTGACTAAAGTCAAATATACGTACCATGGTTTTTCCAACTTGATAATTATCAGGATTGATATTTATTTTTCTGAAGAAATCTTGAATGTTAAATTTTGATGGGATAATATGTTGGGGAAGAAGTACATGAAAGTGGCTCACAAAATCCTGAAAAGTAAAAAGATAATGGTATCTGATCACAAAGTAACTAGATGAGTACTATGCCCTAAATGGATTATCCCTTTATTAGTGGGTTTTTCAGCCTTTTTAGTAAAAATAAAACTTTATTTAAAGCAAGTCAACAAGGAAGAAAATCAGAATACACTGTAAGAGAGGAGCGAGCCACACACACACACACACACACACACACACACACACACACACACACACACACACACACACGAGTTGTAGGTATTCTAGAGCCTGTTTTCTAATTCTTTTAAAAGTAGAAGGTAAACTGGCAGGGGTAGAAAACTGATAAGAGAGTGGGTATGAGAATAACCAGAATTAATTATATACATGTAGGAAATTGTCAAAGAACAAACTTATTAATAAAAAAAGTAGGGTGAACAAAACAAAGTGTTACTTTAAAATATTATAAATAGGAGGGACAGGAAAGATGGCTCAGTGATTAAGAGCACTGAACACTTTACCAAGGTCTGGTTTATATAGTCTAAGTGTCTATATGCCTGCTAACAACAATCTGTAACTTGCTGGGAAGAATGTGACATCTGCTTCTGCCCTTCCAAGGCACTATACTCACATGGTACATAGCTATACATGCAGGCAAAGCACACGTAAACATAAAATAAAACTGAAAACATCTTTTAAAAATATAGTTTTAAAACCAGTAAAAGTTACCAAGCTTGAAACATTATACTACCAAATGGAAACTGAATTTTAAAAAGAAGGGCAGAAGTTGGTAATTGGTTATTCTTTTTGAGAAAGTCGTACCAAAGACCAAAGAAAAGTCATTTAGCAAAAACCTGAAATCTTAGTAAGGGGGTCATAGGAAATACAGCAGATATTGGAACATACAACTGAGAAAAAAGCTTTCTCTTTCCAAACAGCAAAAACTGCTCAGTTCCTGTAAGGTTCCAATATAATATTTACACACAGAGCAGACTGCTGAATAACATTCTGTAGCTTGCTTCATAGATAAAAAATGCTACTAAGAAAACTTCAGGGAAAACCAAATGAAACCTTTTTATTTGACTAGATAATTCTCATTGAATTATTTCAATTATTGAAAAAAATCAGTGTGAAAACTACTAAATTATGGTTAAACTGAATATTGATAAACATTCATATCAAATGAGAATAGCCAAGCACTATACTCTATCATTACATACATTCAACAGAACAGCTCTCCTTCCAAATAAGTGAGTAGTCTCTTAATGCTTTTACAACTTTGTATAAAAATAGTAAAATTAAAAGAGGTAAATGAGTCCCAAAGATATCCATATCTATAGATATATAAAGCAAGATATGTAGAAACAATTTATGCGATATGAATATGTACGTATGTCTGTATAAGTATGTAAATGTATTATAGAAGCGTATAACCTGGAAAGAATATTTGGAGCTATATCCAGATTGGCGAATTCTAACTGTCTCCAGCATCCCAGTGTACCGAAGCTGTCTTAGTACCAAGGCATCACTGAATCTTAAGGGCAGCTAAAACAAACAAGCAAAGAAAAAGTTAGTATATCTTTAAATTCAGATTTGTCTTAAAAGTACAACTGAACTTTAAGTAGCCAGGAACTGACTAAAGGATTAAGATGCATTCAAATTGACAAGCTCTCCTAACTGGTACCACATGAGAAGATGGCTGCTTGCCCTAGAATAATGAGGGAGAAATCAACTTTCTAGGCTCCTCGAGTCATAAAGGCAAAGGACCAACAATACTCAGTAGAAATGTAAATGTCCAAAGGCCTCACAGCTCAGTCACCACAAACTAATGTCACTGATGCATTTAACCAAGGGGTGTTTAGAATTGTGTTTCATCAAGATGTTTATCTAGTACTGTCACTAAGAAAATAACTTACCTACTTCATCTGTTACCTTGGCTTAAAGCTGACAAAATTCTCCTAATAAAAGGCAAAAGGTGTTTATTTTTTGTAAAATTTTGCTTACAACATAGGCGTCAAACACAGAAAAAGAGGGGAAAAAAATCCTGGTAGTCCTAGGAATGTTAAACTCCTTTATTACATAGGCACTCACAGGAAGGAGGCTCAGTACCCCAAAGTATCTCAGAGGTTATATTTCTAAGCATTCTAAAGAGATGTATTTGTAGCTTCTTATATTACTTCTAGGTCAGTTCTCATAATATTATTTTTAATAATCTTTTAAGTCAATTCTTAATGGGGCATGCAAGCTATCAAGGAAAATAAATCAAATGAATTTATGTTAAATAATGAGTTAGCATACATTGCAGGATATTCAATAACATTGTGAAACACAAAAATGTATATTTTTTTAAAAAATTTTTTTTAATAGAAAACCTGCTTCTAGTTGTGGTTTGGTTCAGCCATAGCATACACCTTTAATCCAAGAGTTTTCTGTTTACTGTAATCAGGATTAAATAAAGTCAACCTTAGGTCAAAGGGTAAAGCAAGCAGCCAGTTGACAGGGAGTGAACATAGAAAAAACAGAGAGAGTAAGAGGAAGTCAAGAGGGTGGATAGAGAGATGCACAGGAAGTAAAAGGGAGGGACATTCAGTTTGAGGAGTTTTGAGACACTGTGGAGAAGAAGAACTTCCCTTTCCTTTTGGGATGTTGCTAGGAAGAATAGTCAGCCTTCTGGACTAGTTACTTTCTCTGCCTCTCTGAGTTAGCAGGCTTTCACCCCAGCATATTCTTCATTAGTAAAATTGAATGGTTGAGGTTTTGTTAAAAACAGTACATGTGTATGTATGAGAGTGTTATATGTCTAAATATATGTTACATATATTCAGAACTTATCCTGAGACCTGATACATTTTATTAACTAAACTTTTGAACAGTGAGGTCTCAATAATTAAAACTTAAACTTCTATTCAATACAAGCAGTAACTAAGCACTTCATAGCTGTAAGCTATTAATACTCAAAAAGGACTATGATTTTTAGTATTATAATTACAGTAGATCATTACACAGATGAAATATTTAAGCCATGGAATAACAAAAGAACTCAACTACAGTGTGTGTGTGTGTGTGTGTGTGTGTGTGTGTACAGGAGCAGGTATATGTATGCCACAGCACACATGAGGAAGTCAGAGGACAACTTAAGAGAGTCAGTCTCCTTCTATTGTGTGGGTTCTGTGAACAAAAAGGTTATAAAGCTCGGCTCAAGAGACTTTACCTGCTGAGCCATCTCACCAGCCCCAACACAAAGTGTTTAAACAGCAGAAATGCAGACTGTTTATTAAAAATGAAGTAAAATATGACACAATTCCTACAAGCTGTCCTCTGACCTCTACATGTGTACAGTGGCAATGTGCACACATGCATGCAAACAAATAAGATGAACTTAATATCTATTGTATTTAAGCTTTTTAGATACAAACTACTTTTCCTTTAATGAACATAAAAATGACAAACATATTTACACATTATATTTTGACAAGTGCTAAATTAAAGGTACTGCAATAGAAAAGGTATGGGCAAAAATTTCTAAGCAAGAGACATAGACAATATCCAACAGAGGAGATTAATTAGCCTTTAAGAGTGTAAGAACAACAATGCCAACCAACCAGAGCTCCCAGGGAATAAACTACTACCCAAAGACTATACATGGACTGACCCATGGCTCCAACTGCATATGTAGCAGAGGATGGCCTTGTTGGCACCAGTGGAAGGAGAAGCTCTTGGTCCCAAGCAAGGTTGACCCTCAGTGCAGGGAATATTGGGGAGAGGGTATGGACAGGAAACCGGAAAGGAAATAGCATTTGAAATGTAAATAAAGAAATATATCCTATTAGAAAAAGTATATAAAATTTTCATAGGAAAAAAATCATTTTTCTCATGGAATTTCAAGGGGCAGTAATACTTGCCTCTCAGATTCTAGTACACACCGAGTCAAATCCACAAATAACTTACAGATGTGTAAGTATGAAAATAAAAAACTAGCTATAGATAATATTTACAGAGTATTATATTTCTGTACAGAATGTATGCATAGTTCCTCTCTATTCAGACTTCATTTTGAAGTAACTTCAATGATATGCTGTCATGTATACAATACTTTTACCTTTTCAGCATTTGAGCGAATACATTTTACAAAATATGGTTCTGCTTGATCAAGTGTCTCCATCAGCTTGCTTAAGGAGGCCTGCAATAAAAGTAGTGTCATTAGAATGCTCTTTTATTCAAGAGTTGATAACAAGTAACTTATAAACAATTATGTGGCAAAATATACAAAAAAACTTCTATACATATGTAAAAAAATGTTTCTGAAAAGGAAATTGTATGTATTCCCATTCTGGTTAAACCAAGAATTGTTAAGGATAAAGAACACAATTTAATCTTAATCTTAAAATAGATACTCTGACAGTAGTCATTATTGCAGTTACATTTTAGAATACTCTAAAGAGAGGATAATTTTTCACTGTTTTTCACATTCATTAACTAACTTTGTTAAAATGAACATTTTGGGTAATTTTGTTCCCCACTCCTATCTCTGTTTTGAGATAGGACCTTTATATTTGTTCAAGGTTGACCTGCCTATAACAAGCTGTAGCTCAGGCTGACTTTACTTTTGATGTTCCTATGTCAACCTCTGGAGTCCTGGTGTTACAGTATACGTAACCATGCCCTACCCTGATGTTCTTCCATTCTCATCAGCTTTAAAGTCCTCCAGAAAAGAAGCAGTACCTTAATTTAATTTTAATGTCTGTAGAAGATTTATTGATGCTCTCCCTTCTATAGATGGTTCTGTATATACATTGCAGTTATTCTGGCTAATGGCATATCAGTTTTTGCTAAAGAACCAGAGCTTTTCTTTTACTTATTCCAACAGTCTTTAGGTTTTGTTTTCTTTTTAAGATGTGTTGTATTTTTAGGGGTGTGTGTGTGTATCTGTCCACAAAGGCCCAAAGCACCTGATCCCCAAGAGATGGACTAAAGTTAGGAGTCACCTTATGTGGGTGCTGGGAACCCAACTCAAATACTCTTCAAGCACATTTGTACTCTAAACTGCTAAGCCATCTCTCCAGCCCCTCTTCTGTTTATAGCTTCACAAAGTTCTTTTTTTTTTCTTCTATCTACTTGCTTTGTTTGGGTTTAATTTATTCTTCACTTTCTATTTTATTACAGAAAAATCTTTGATTCTTGGACATACAACCTAACTCCCTTCCTTAATACTGTGGCTTCTTAAGCATAAGAATCATATCACACCAATGATCTTGTAATTCACTCTGATCCTTCAACAACAATCTGGAAAAAAAGAAAACAGATTGTATTTGGAATGAGTAAAATAGGTAATAACCTGAAACTGGGCGCTGATACTGGGAGGTTTCTTCTTCTTATGCAAATGAAGAAGAGATTTGGTAATTCGATCCTGAAGGGTCAGTCTGGTCAGATGCTTCAAAGAATTTACCTCCAGCAAGTGCTAAAGTCAAGGAAAAAACATTATACAAATATATATTTCTGTGATATATATAAAACATATAATAAAACAGACAGTTTTCATTATTTCCAATTGTGAGAAATGTTTTTCTATCAAAAGTGCTAGTTTGATAAGGGCTCTACCCCTTTTCCTCCGTGTTGATTAATCAATCATATATGAAGCCCACTGCTCATCAATGATATGAGACACACCTACATGAAGGACAAAGCTAGATCTGGGTTCTGGCATGCCCTTCTACTTTCATCCTGTTTGAAACAATTCCTTATTCTGTTACTACTATACCAGACAGACTATGAGCTTCTGGGGATTCTTCTGTCCCAACTTCCCATCTTGCTGTACAAACATTAGCAATATAGATGCACATTACTTACTAGACCCAATCATATGTAGGTTTCTGGGATTTAAATGCAGGGCTTTGGGCTTATGCGACAAGTACTTTTACTCACTGACTTACCTTTCAAGCCTATCACTTTTTAAAATGATATTTAATGCAAATTTGATTACTTTTCATTCATTTGATTACTAAGTAAGGCTCTTTACGTAGCACAAATAGCATGACATCTCAAGTTTCATTTTTTTAATTCAACATTGCTTTGACTATTGGGAAACTTTATGTATTTATGTTAAAACTATTTTTCCCACATCTGTGTAAAGTGACATGAATATTATAGGGACTGCATCCCAGACATAAATCTATCAGTTACAATAGTTACTAGAGATTATCTTTGTATTTTTTTTCTAAGCCATGAATTGGAAAGCTTACTTTCCATTTGTTCTGTTATTTTTCCATTTGTTTCATCAATATTTTACAATTTTCTATAGACAGATCTTTCACTCCCATATTAATTTTACTACATTCTATTTTATGAAGCTATTATAAACAATTGCTTTTATAATTTTTTCAGATAGTAGAGTTATTAGTCTATTAATGCGTGATTTTTTTTTACATTGTATTTGTGTTGTCAAACTTTTCTGAATTCACGTACTATTTCTAACAGCTCTTTAGAGGATCTTTAGAGACTAATCTAATAACATGTCACAAGCTAACAGAGACTATTTCACTGCTTCTTTTACAAGTTGGGTGACTTTTGTTTCTTTTTACTGCCTAATTTCTCTGGTCCAAACAAGTGGCATAAGAAGACATGTGTGTTGTGATGGTTTGTATATGCTTGGCCCAGGGAATGACACTATTAGGAGGTGTGGTCTTGGAGTGGGTGTGTCACTGTGGGCCTGGGCTTAAGACCCTCATACTAGCTGCCTGGAAGCCAGTCTTCTCCTAGCTTCAAATGAAGATATAAAACTCTCATCTCCTCTAGCACCATGCCTGCCTGGATGCTGCCATGCTTCCGCCTTGATAATACTGGACTGAACCTCTGAACCTGTTAAATGTTGTCCTTATAAGAGTTGTCTTGATCATGGTGTCTGTTCACACAGCAGTGAAACCCTAACTAAGACATGTGTCATAACCCTATCTTTTCCCCATTTGGTAAGAACTGCCTGGCTACCAAATACATAGCCTTCAGCAGGGACCAAAAACCCTAACATTCAGTTTTATACTTTATGTATTCATGTTACTAATTAGCAACAATTGTATGCAGCCTGAAAAATGGCTTGTAGTATTTTTAACAAGGCATACATATATCATGCTCTAATCTCTCTCAGTTTTTATCTGAAACAATTTGTCTCCATTTTGAAAGGCAGGATGGCTAAGTGGAGGAGGGAGGGGAATTATGGAACATATATACAAGAAGATACAGTTTTTAAATTTTTATCTTACTATTTTGATTATATTATGTCTTGTATAGGTCTCTCTAGATTTGTATTATTTAATGCCTTGGCTCTGGATTGTTATTTACTCCCTAGACTTGGGAACCTTCCTGTCATCATTTCTTTGAAATGTTTTCTGTCCCTTTCTTTCTGTCTTCAGATACACCAATAATATGCAGATTCTTCCATTTGATGGTGTCTCTTAAGTCCCTCAGGCCATTTTCAGCCTTTCTTCTCCTTGATCTAGTCTGCTAATGAATCCCTCTGCTCAATTCCTAAACTTCTGCTTACACTGTATCTCTTATTTTGGAAAGGAAATGCAATAAAAAATGGATCCCTTGAATACCTGCTTAAAGCCCCTCCCTGTGGTCTAAAGCCATGGTTCTCAACCTTCCTAATGCTATGACCCTTTAATTCAGTTCCTCATGTTCTGGTGACCTCACCCATAAAATTAATTTTGTTACTACTTCATAACAGTAATTTTGCTATTATGATGAATAATATAAATATCCAATATGTAGGATACCTAATATGTGACCTCCAGGTTGAAAACCACTGGTCTAGAAACACTTAGGAATTTGGAATCCATAAATTCCCAGAGGTAGGAAACTGAGAAGTCCTTCCTTTGGGTGAGTACAGTAGAAGTATAAGATCCAATGTACAGATGAACTTGTTCCAGAGATATTAAAGACCTGACCTTGTCTCCAGAACAAGTAAGGGGAAAGACCCAGGATATATGTACTCTTACAAGGCTCCCAGGAGTTTACTGCATCTACAATGCAGACTAGATCTAAAACCAAACCAGCTGACTTTAAAAAAAGTAAAAAAAAAAAATTCTCATTGTTTTAAATATAAAAATCAAATTCAATGACAGTGATCATAAATGAAGTTCTGTCAGCATATGACCATCCTTGTTCAGTCTCATATTATCTAAAATTGTATGTATACTACAACAGCAGACCTAAGTACTTACAACAGACTATTTAACTTTGCATAGAAATGCTGTGTAACTTCTGTAATACATGAGTTACATAACGACTAACAAGAAATGTTCTCGGAATTCAGGTTTTCACATTAAGCTGGCCCAAGAAAAATGAAAAGTACCAACTATATAAAACAGAACTTCAAATTCAGAGCTTTTATAAAAACTAGAGAATGGTATTTGTCACAAGTAATTATCTATCTGAACTATTAGGCTTTTCCATTTCCTAACAGACTTTGCTATTTTTAAGATGGATTCCAGAAGTACATCTAGTCTCTACTTTGGAAATAAATAAGGTTTTTCTTATACTTGATCTATAAACATTGGTGGCACAAATAATAAAAATTAGTTAGTCAATAAGGAAATAATAGTTTCTTCCACAGTACTCACCTTTGGAAGAACAGGTTTTGACCTGAAATTTTTGTTTCTCCTATAACGACAAAACATTCATTAGAAGAAGAAAAATAAAAAACCTACAGTATAAATGAGTGATAAAAGAGCCTTCTCGGGGCAATTAAACTCCTCCTTCAGAGAATGTGGGCCCTCTGTAAAAACTTGATCTGACTCAAGCAGGTATCACTGAGAAAAAAACTAAGAGAAGACAAGACATGGAGGGAGTACCAGCCCTGTACCTTGGGAATAAGAAGAGTTGAGCCTGAAGATTAGTGATGTGGGGCTGTACTTTTGAACCCTAAGTTTTAATTTCTTGTATATAGTTAGGGTTCTACTTTCCAACACTTACCAAGATTTATTTTTCTACCATTTTAAAATTTGTAAGATATACCTAAATTTCATAGTTAAAAATATACATTTCAGTAAAACATCTTTCATTTTTGAAATTTTTTTCTATTTATTTTTCCTACTCATAAATGAAAGTGGACTTTTATTAAGGGTTCAGAAAAGAGCAAACACAGCTCAATGCTGAAAACACTGGCTGAGAGATTATAAAGGCCTGTCACAGATAGTTTCCCACCTACCAAAGTAGAACTTCTCTAACCCTTGGTTTTACTATGATAGACTATAAAGTGAGGAAAGTGAGACCACGTGTTCTTAGCATTTTTGAGAGAATTAAGTGAGTTTGGACACATTTCCAGAGTAGAGCAAGACTTATGCAAACTACTATTAAGCAGTTACTTCCATAGAGATTTAGGACACCCACTCAAGTATTGATATAGTTTATGACACATTAAAAAGAAAAATACGTTAATGCTATCAACTAAAATCTATCTGAGTTTAGTGGAACACTATGCCTAATTCTCTCTATGTCCAAACTTGTCCCTTTATCAGGTAGTGAAAACAAATATCAGATGACCCTACACAGGGTGATTACCATTCACCCCTCCATCAGATTCTCCTGTCCAAGTGCTAGATCTGAAGAATAATAATCTTAAGAATGACAGGAAATCCTAAAAGGGCTAAGGTTTTTTGTTTTCCTAGATGAAAATAAGAATAATCATTCCCTGAAATTAATACGTTTAACCATTTCTGAGTTTTACTACTGAACAGGGAAACTGAAACAGAAAACAAAGTAACAATACATATAAAGCATTAGACTCATAGTTTTAAAAACTAAGTACATTTTACTCTTTTCAATCAAAATTATATCCTTAAAAATAATAATAATACCTCATCTCTCATTATTTGTTCAGTAAGAAAATTTAGTAAATTACTCCTTTTAGAAATCTTTAATAATCAATACTGACGTGAGAATTCCATGAGCTCTTTCCAGGAGTTTGCTGCTTGCTGAATTAGCAAATATCCCATCTTTATCAAGCAAGGAAGTATTGCTAGTTGGTAGTCTGCTTTGGCGAATTCCAGTTCTGACATTCCAGGCAATATCAAATGTATCACTGAAAAAAATTAGTATAATTTGCTTAAGTTAATTATCTCTATATTATTCTATTAATAGAAAATATATTATAGAAATGACACATTAAAAGACGCTAAGCAGAATAAAATAGTTTTATTATAATGACTACCCATCAAGTGGAACCTCTCTATCACTCAGAAAAAAGTTTTAGTGGATTCAGACACATTCATGAACAAATGTACAGGTAACTGAATACATCATATAGGTGACATCACTGACATAGTGTTTTATGTGAGTTGTATATTTTAATACATTATAGACTCTATGATGCCTTTCTTCTTTTCTAGAACTTTCAAAAGCTCCCTTTGGAATTTATAATACTAATAGTCCACATGAATCTATGGAATATCCTTCTTTCTGAAACATCTTATTCATAAACACACATACTCCTGATACTTCAACCAAATATATTAAGCTGTTGCTACAGACTGAGTGCTATTATCAGCACTAGAGGTAGAGGAATGAACAAATTACCAGTAATTATAGCATGATATTTAATGAAGGGCTTTCCAGGAAAAGGTAGTAACATTTAAATCTCTACAGAAGCCATTAAAAAATACAAATATTTCAAAGGAATTAACACTTAAGAACAAGGAAAATAAACTGAGAACAGTCTTTGCAATATGGGTGGCATATTAATTTCCCAGGCTTTGTTCTTTATGTGGACAAGGAATGAAAGAGAATCTGTATTACAATATGCACAGGTGAGGAGGACAGTAATAATACACACACCTAGGGGCAATATTAAAAATAGAGGTACTGAGTCTTTTTATTTTCCAACCATGAGAACAGCTGAGGTTATAGAATCCAAGTAGGCAGGTGGCATCTCTATGGGGGACAATTTACTCAAGGGAGAGGGAAACACAGTGAAGTTTCAGATGACCTCCCATACTCAGACTGATACTGCTCCTCAATCTTAAACATAAAGAGTTGACCAATACTCACTAGACAGCCACAGAAAGCACCTAGCATGAAAAAGAAGCCAAAACAATCAAAACAAAAGACTTGAAGGAGGCCAGGCAAGATGGTTCCATCCCTCTGGAGGAGGCTGCAGAAGGATCTCTGGGAATTCGGGGTCAACCTATTCTATATAGTGAGTTCCAGCATACCCAAAGCTACAGAGATCTTGTCTCAAAAAACAAAATTAAAACAAAAACAAACAGCAAAAAACCTAGGAAGAAAACCATCTAGGTATGAGGAGAAAGGGGGTACAAGTAATATTCTTAAGAGAAAGGAAAGAATCCTATAAATAAGAAAAGGAAAACTTGAAACTCTTGAAAATTAAGTAACACTAGTACTAATAACCTATGAGCATGTAGAATATATTCAAATACATGTCAATTATTTTTCTATCACTGCACATAAAGCATTAGAAAACCAAACTAAAATCCTTACCATCATGAGGTTTATAAGTATAATGAGACTACTAAGCATATAGGAAGCCGTGTTCTGGGTCAAGTAACCAGATGAAGGAGAAAAACTAAACAAAATAAAATAACCTTTTAAAATACAGTAATTAGAAAGGCCTCATAGAAAAGGTTCAGCTTAAATAAAGATGTCATGTGTAGCAATACAGGCCTGTAATCCTAAAACTGGGAAAGTGGGCAGGCGGTTCATGAATTATGGGTCAGACACGGTTACACTGAGGAGCTCAAAGACAGCCTTAGTATTATATAAAAAGACTGTGACAAAAATATTTTGGATTAATTAGATAGAAATTAGAAAGAAAAAAAGAAAATGAAGCAGTTGGCTAGTTGAAAAAGAACAAACACAAAATTCCTAAGATGGACTGCTGCTGATAAGTCTGAGATACACTAAGAAAGAGGCCATGATACAATGTGCCTTCTTAGGGAGCCTATGGATTTTGGCTTTACTGGAATGGATGAGAGAAAAACATGGGGATTTTAAGTAAAACATTAACATGGCCCATCTTATAAAACAATCATCTGACTACTGTAGAAAATACAGCTTTGGAAGCCAAGGACAAAGCCAAGTAAAGTTAGAATAATCCATGCAAAATGGAATGACAGCTTGAACTGAAGTAATGACGAAAGAGTAGTGATTATAACAATTCCCAACTCTCATTTGAGGTGAAAGCTAGCCTGGCTTGATGATACAGCAAATGTATATTGTCTGAGAGACAATTACAGATCACTCCAACCAGTACCAACAACCTTAGGGGTAAAGAAATGAGAGAGATAAAGAAAACCAAAAAAGAGACAGAAAATCAAATAAAAGAGGACAACAAGGAGCCCAAATGCTTTAGTAAAGACTGTCTAAAACACCAGCACATGGAAGAGTGGAATTACCCCAGAAAAGTCTTAGGAACCAGAAAAGTGCACCTTAAAAAGAAACAAACAACAAAGCACATGGCCAAATGCATGTGGAACAATATATTCCTAGTAATTAAAAAAAAGAAAGGTATAAAAAATTAGCCATGACACTTTTAATCAAAAGCCAGATATAATTGTACACTTCTACAAATCCTAGCATTTGAGAAACTTAAGCAGGAGTATTATCTGAATTCAAGGCCAGTCTGGACTACATAGCAATATCATGTCTCAAACAAAATAAAAGAAAATGACAAAGAAAAAAATAAAAATTTGATCATCAGAATAAAGTGAAGAAGTCTTAACTAAACAACAATTTAAAAAGTTAAAAGCATTTAATTCAAGACCATCAGCTCATTAAGTATCACAGTGAAGCCAAGACCTTACAACAAAGGCCTATATTTCACTTACTTAAGAGCAAAGGCAGGAGGATCACAAGCTCAAGGCCTGCTTGGGCTACAATGTGAGATGAAGATCAGCTGGGGCAATTTAGTGTGATCTTACCAAAATCACACAGCAAAAAGAGGACTGGGACTGAAGATATAGTTCAGTGTAGAGTGCTGGCCTAGCATGAACAAGGGTCTAAATCCAACCCCTGGTACTAGAATGGGAAAAAAGTTATGGGATGAAATAATATTACCTACCTCAAGACAGGCAACAAGCACCAGATATGTCTCCTCACTTGAGACAACATTGCGCTAGCTGAATGCATTCTAATAAAACTATAGTAATCTCCCTTTCTTCACAAGGAATATATATTCCAAGTCCACCACAATCTGTATTCACTTCTTATATATAAGTACTATAATAGCCCCATAGATGCATACATTTGAATGCTTGGTCATTGGGGAGTGGCACTACTTGACAGGGATTAGGAGGTGTGGTCTTATAGGAGGAAGTATGTCACTGGGAGTAGGCTTATAAGTTTCAAAAGCCCAAACAAGGCTCAGAAGCACAGTACTCAGCAAGCTTACAGTACAGTTAAATGCTTTCTTTAGTAAGAGCTGCCATGGTCATGGTGTCTCCTCAAAGCAATGAATACTGTGACAAATACTTATGATGTTTCATTTCTAATTGAGCCATGGTAAGAAACTGGCAATATTAATAATAAAATGGAGCAGTGCATAGGTGGTCCTGCCTTTAATCTCAGCATGTGGAAGATAAGAGGCAGGTGGATCTCTATAAGTTCAAAGCCAGTCTGGACTACAGAGCAAGTTCCAGGAAAGCCAGGGCTACACAGAAAATGCTGTTTTGAAAAATCGAAAAAAAATAAAAAATAAAAAATAAAATAGAACCATGGTAAGAATCAACATTCATAAGATAAAGAATAGCACATAATTTTAAATTGGGGAATTTTTTATTTTTAGAATTCCCTAGGTAATATTTCTGAGGCTCAGTCAACCATGAATAAATGAAAAGTAGAAAGTAAAACTAAACGAAAGTGACTGTATTTTAGAAATTGAAGGTCTACCAAGCCTGTAACTTCCAGGGAAAGGTTTCTTTGCTCAACCTCAACTAAGCCTGGTCATCTCGCAGCTATTTAACCTTACACAAGAGAGGTAGGAAAGAGTGTGTGCATCTTCTTGGAATAGCTTTCAAACAGCTCACAGCCAACATGGGACAAAAGAACACTCTCCTCCATATATTAGAAATTTATGCAGTGATACATGCTTTAATCATGCAGGAAAAAAAAAAAAAAAAAAACAAATACACAGCGAGCGCCGCTGTAACTTCTACACTGCTCCAAGCTCGAATGACTACAGTGGACTTAAAAGGTAATCACCATTTCTACCCCCAGCCTTCAACATTCTCCCTTTCTGTTTTGGAGATTAGATATTAACAATAACTCCCATTCGTGCATAAAATTAGAAAATACTGTAAATGTCCAAGGGAAAGAAATATAAGATAGCTGAAAAGTCCTTAGCTGTATACCTTAAGCTGTTCTTGGGCACAGAAACATCTACAGTTGAAAAAAACAAGCAAACAGCAGAAGAAGAGAAAAACAAACCAAATCAAAGAACAGATGACATGTGCAAAGGAAGGCTTATCTGATATCTATTTACCACATTATTATGTTCTATCTCTGAAAAAGATGTCTATCTCTGAAAAAGATGTCTTGGCAGGTACACAAGTAAAAGACATGTAAAACTGCTAAAGCCTGGTGTGGAGTGATTCAGGACTATATTCCCAACACTTCAGAGTTGGAGGATCAGAAAGTCAAGGCCATCTCTGGTTACATAGCACGTTCTAAGACAGACTATACTATATGATACACTGTCTCAAACAAACCAAGAAGCAAACAGAATAGAAATCCCAGGGTGGGAATAGCAAGATAGCCCAGAGAATAAGGCGCTTGCTGTCAAGACTGATTATATTAGTTTGATATCTGGGTCCTGCATGGGTGAAAGAGAGAAACTCGCCCACCAAGTTTTTCTCTCATTTTCAAACACATCCTAAGCACATTTCCTAACCCCAACAAAGACAAAGTAAATAAAATTTAAAAGCAAAACAATCTGTGAATAGGAGAAACAACTCAGTGCTTTATGTACGTGCTGTACAAGCCTGAGGATCTGAGAAAGAACCCCATGACTAATGTAAGAGCTGGATGCCATAACACACCTATGAACCAAGTACTCCCATGCTAAGACGCAAGGCAACCTCCAGACACCTGTGAGCCTGACAGCCTGATATATACAGTAGTGAAAAACAAAGAGATCCAGCCACCTCAAAAAAGGTAAAACATAGGACTGACATCCAAGGCTACCTTCTGAGCATCACACATGTGCCAGGATACAGTCACCCTTACCCACACAGACATGACCACAACACATTCTCACAAATACACAAAAACAAAAATCTGAGTGTGGCGGCACACACCTATAATCCTAGCACTCAGTCTGAAGCAGGAAAATCACAGTCTGCCAGGCTATACAGCAATGTCCAAAAATAGAAGATGGTTATTCATTCCATATTGCCTTGTAAACAAACATATACCAAACTTACTGTTGATTTTTTTCATTCAGAGTGTTCATGCCTTGAAGATCAGAAAGAGGTGTTCTTGGGTTTTTCCGGGTTATACCTAACAAAAGAAAAAAAGTAGAAAATTTAAACAAATTAGTGCATGCTCTAAACAAATTAGGCATGACTCATTTCAAGATAACTTTTCATGGCAACAGCGTTACCTTTTAAGAAATAAATACCAAGGTGTTCAATGCCATTAGTTTGTAAGCTAATCCTTTATTTCATTAAACTATCTCAGCACTCTATTATGTTTACATGAACCCATTTCTGTACTTTTGGTTCACAGACTTCCTTCCCTCCTCTGTTCCCTTCCTTCCATTTCCCTCCCTTTTTGCAATACCATGTATTAAATCCAGGGCTTTGGGTATGCTATATAAGAAGAGCCACTTTCGGGGTTGGGGATTTAGCTCAGTGGTAGAGCGCTTGCCTAGGAAGCGCAAGGCCCTAGGTTCGGTCCCCAGCTCTGAAAAAAAGAACAAAAAAAAAAAAGAAGAGCCACTCTCCACAGGAAGATGAGATTTTAAATCTGCTACCAGACTCATCTAAACCAGCTTCCAAAAGACTGAGAGTAAGGAATTGTTTATTAGGTCATTCTAAGTCAGGGTCTCTAATAAGGCTGTACTCAAGTTGCCAAGCAAAACTGCAGTCCTCCTGGGACTAGAATGAAGAAAGATTTACTCTTAGGTCATCCAGACAAGTTGCTGAGGAAACCCAGTTCCTTATTACCTATTGGCTGAAGGCTCTGTTGGAACACTGAATGGAGCTGCTCACAACATCAACAGTGGCTTCTCTGACAGACATGTAAAAGCTAACAAGTAAAGGCACACAAAAGATGGCAATCTTTTCTAATAATATTAGAAGTGACACACCAGCCAAGTTCCTTTGTCACACAGACCCATGCTTGTAAAATATAGGAGTGAACTGGCTGCCTCAAAGACATTTATAAACTTCATTTTTCAAGTATTCAGGGCTAAAAATAAATTTTGTGTATGTATTAGGTACTCTACAAGATTGTTGAGTTCACGTTTTAGTTCTAAAACATTTTTTTTAGATTTTTATCATTCTAATAGTCTCATTAATTCCTCACCTTCAATACCTTTTCTATGTTTTTGTTGCTGTATCAAAACAACTTTACCTTGATTCTAAGTATCTGGAGAAAGTCTGCTCTAAGATTTTCATGCAAACCTTTAGAAACTGGGGCAATTTAGTTGCCAAGTTTTAAAAGAACAGGTGCAGAATTGTGGCAGTCTTTCTTCATCTCTGAGATGATCACATACTTTTTCTTTTATACAATGTTAACAAAGTGAGCTAACTTGATTGTTGACATGCTGTGGATCTCCACTGTCCCCCTAAGGCCAATGCATCAGAAGTTTGGCTCTGTCATGGCTGGTCGTATGTATTTGGGTCATTAATAGTGCATATACAAAGGTGGTGCTGGAACTCCAGCCTCTTCTTGTTTCCTAGCCTTGAAGTGCGTGTTGTTATGCTACATGTTCATCTTACAGTATGGTGCCGTATGTACAGCAGTAGTATAAACATACTACAGATTGTTATTTCCTTTGTTTATCACTGATTTTCAGCTCTCAACATCATATGCCTTCTTTTCCCTTTTAAAGGTCTAATAGGTTGTTTCTCCTAGATTCTTAATGTGAAAACTTCAATCATCATTTATTGCATTTTTTTGAGGATCCCCTCTACCTCCCACCCTACCCCCACAAGGTTTCATATTTCCATTCATTCTGCTGTCCCTCTGGGCTTCTCTCCTGTGCCCCACTGCTATACCTGATCATGATCCCCTCTTCCCCTCCAGCTCCCCCTCCTCTCTCCTACCCAGGTCCCTCCCTCCCTCTGCCTCCAGTGATTGCTTTCTTCTCCCTTCCAAGTGGGATTGAAGTATCCTCACTTAGGCCATTTTGCTTGTTAGCCTTATTGAGTTCTCTGGATTGTATCCCAGGTATTCTATACATTTTTGTCTAATATCCCCTTATTAGTAAGTATATACCATGCATGTCCTTTTGGGTCTGAATTACCTCACTCAGGATGATATTTTCTAGTTCCATCCATTTGCCTGCAAAACTCATGATTAACCTCATTCTTAATAACTGAATAGTATTCCACTGTATAAACGAACCACATTTTCTGTATTCCTCCTTCTGTTGTGGGACATCTGGGTTGTTTCCAGCTTCTGGTTATCATAGATAAGGCCGCTGTAAACATAGTGGAGCACATGTCCCTGTGGCATGGTAGGACATCTTTTTGGTATATGCCAAAGAATGATATAGCTGGGTCTTCAAGTCTATTACCAAATTTTTGAAGAACCTCCACACTGATTTGCAGAGTGGTTATACCACTTTTTTTTTTAATGTAAGAATTTAAGAGCTAGAGAGATGGCTCAGTGGTTAAGAGCACTTATTGCGGGGGTTGGGGATTTAGCTCAGTGTTAGAGCGCTTGCCTAGCAAGCGCAAAGCCCTGGGTTCGGTCCCCAGATCCGAAAAAAAAAAAAAGAAGAAAAAAAAAAAAAGAGCACTTATTGCCCTTCAGGAGGACCTGAGTTCAATTCCCAGCACCCACATCACCAATTCACAAATGCCTGTAACTCCAAGGAATCTAACACCCTCTTCTGGCTTCCAAAGCACCTGGATGTATGTATGTATGTATGTGCGATATATATATATATGTATATATCATACACCCCTAAGTAAAAAGAAATTAAGAAAATAATTTAAAGCTGTATTTTTTTTCTTTTTAAACATTTTAGATGCATTCTACACATGTAATGAGCCATGATTGTATAACAGTGGTAACAAAATACTTTAAAGCTGCACCTGAATATAACTGCAATGGAAAATGGAATAGATATATAAAATAAATTAAGGCACCAATATTCAGGGAATTGCCAGTGTATAACTTCTTCATGCAGCAAACAGACCCATAAACTACAGTATGGTCCAGTCTGCAGGTACCAAGTTTAATCATGAAGAAACAAATAAAACAACTGAACCACATACAGCTACTTTAGATTTAAGTTCTTTTAAGCTGGCCTCAAAAGACTGTTTTGAAAGATTAAGAATATAAAATGAACCATCAAAATGAGGACTGTGTATCTTTAGAAATAATTTCAATAATTAAGAATAAATTCTAAAGACACCTTTTTGACATGACTTACCTCTATTCTTCCTACAAGGAAAAATACATGATACATTTTCTTATACCAACACAGTGAAAAAGAACTTACTGCACTTAATTCTAAGCACTTCTTAAATTGTTCTTTTATTAAGTAAACTATTATGGACTTCTAACTAGAAAACTCTAATAAAAGTAGTAAAGAAAATACATGGCAATTTATTAAATGTACAATGCAAATCTTGAGTAAATTTGGCCCACTATAAACAAATGACTTAATTTTCTGAAAAACTCATTTATTATCATAGCACGAGTGAAACCACATAGCAGACCAAAGAACCTATTTCATGTAAACTAACAAAAAGCCAAGGAAGAAATGGAGACCAAATGCATTCTTTATATCAATTTTAAACAATAAACATATATGTATTCTAAATATTACTCTTTGTGCTGAAATTTTGATGTGGTGAGTTCTCTTATATCAGACATAGAAAGTCTGAGTCAAGGGTTAGAGTCAACTTAAATGCATCCTCTAGAGATTCACAATTATAACATGCTGATGTAGGCATCAAACATAAACAAGTACAAAATTTAGCTAGATATGAGGAAGCTTTCGGGAGTTTTGAATATCATAATCACTGTGTTAATTTCATGAGTTTCTATATATATAAGAACTACCAAATTGTTCTCTTGTTTTACTTTAATTACATTTCACTAAAATATTCAAAAAACAAGTAAGAGAAAGTTTACTGCTGATTTCTATGCAATTAATCAGATATTTCCAACACAAAATTGGAAACCAATTCAGTGAGGGTGGCCTAGATAATTAACAGTGAGGTGTATAGTGAGTGGAACAGTTAAAATCAGTCACATTAAAGGACAGGTATATCAGCACATTCCAGAGAAAGCTGTAGAGTCTGCATAAAGGACTGTGAAGGGCGTGTCCTATGCAATCTCCATGCTACACTCATGAATGCTCTTGATTTCCATTTCCAAATAGATATGACAACATAGGGTTAAGAGGATTTGAAGCCTTACTGTACTTCTCTTCCTTGCACCTCTGCAGAATCTCTAAGCTCCTCTGGTGGACTGGGTGTTGGAGAAAGCTAAAACTATCCATACTTTTCAAAATTGCACATGGTGTTGTATCATCATGTCCTTAAAATGCAAAACAAAATAAAAAATGGAAAAAAGAAAAAGACATTATGTAGGCCAAAACCAACAGAAGAATCAAACACAATGATACCAACTATCTTGATATATTTTAAAATATTAAGTAATGTGAAGGATTCTCACCAACTAACAAATAATAGGAAAAAACAAATATTCTTTTCAAATATGCTAAACATCTATTTTATTAATCAAAGTATTCTGAGCTAATGCTATATTAAAATTTCTAGATTATAGGAACATTTCAAACAAGTAGTATCATCTGGTTGTTCTTGGAAATTTATTCCTTTCTGGAATATGTTTAGCATATAGTTGGCAACATTGATAGAATCCGAGAGAAATTATACCCAAACAATTACAGAAAAATGTACCCTGTCTTTTACAAATCTGGCAGTCAGGTACACTTGTCTCGTCAGTGTCTGTCGAGCGTGTGCTGAGAGGAAGTGGTAGCACACCACAGAGGGGCTCCTGAGCAGCACTCTGCATTCATAAACCTGAAAAAAGCTGGAGAACCCACACCGCCCCACTGGAAAGGAGATAAAGTGAATGACGAGCAGAACAGAGAAGAGACAGTAAAGACAAAAGCACTCAGATAAGTGCGAACCAAATGAGTCACCTGAACAGTAAGGCATGGAAGAGGGGTGATTTCAATACTATAAATATCAGCAAGAAATGGATTTAAGGTAGAATACAGAGGGGGCTGGGGATTTAGCTCAGTGGTAGAGCATTTGCCTAGCAAGTGCAAGGCCCTGGGTTCAGTCCTCAGCTCCGGGGGGAAAAAAAAAAAAGGTAGAATACAGAGTTTCCACATTTCAGAAGAGATAAACTCTTGGGTATCATTATCTCAGAGATTACCTTAAAAGTTAGGAAGGATTGGCTACATTTAACAATTTTGCTTCTAAAAATGACAACAATATGATCTACAGACAAACTAAGTGAAATAATGAACTGAAGTTCCATTAGTGCACTTCACTGTACAATTAGGAATGGGTCTCAATGTCATAAATTACAAATATTTCTCAAGATAATAATTTTAAAGCTCATAAGCTCATAGAAAGACTAATTAAAAAACTCTTGCAAAGTATTTTTTCATTTCATTGAAATTTCCTATCCTAGATTTCTAAATTTAGAAAATACTGCCTACACTTATAAGAGAAGACGTAATCTTATTAATCATCAGTTAGTACAAAAAGTAGCAGTCTTTTTTAAAATAGGAAATCCACTTCAAGAATTTTATCACACTGTAAAAACTAAAATGTTATAGTAAAAAACATCATTTAGCAGAGAAAATGTAATCTTATATTAATCAGATAATACATAAAAATCTCAGACTTAAAAATCTTCAAACATTTTAACGAGATGATAATGAAAAGTAACTTTTTAAGTGGATCATTTAGCCAAGATGAGAATCAATAATTGGAAATATTTACGTTTTTATAAAATGACTGCTTAATGTCACTTCATTGTCACAAGATACTTTAATAGAAAATACTCGATTTTCATTATTACCAGTAATTTACCTCTGCTGGCCAGGTATCAGACTAGCCTACACATGGCCAGTCAGGTAAAGTGGACAAGTTTGTAGAGTAGAGAAAGAAGATACTATGCGAACTATATTTATAATTCTCTCAATCAATTGATAAATTGTTTAATTTTGTTACATTTTTCTGGTTTTGCTTGTTTTTTAACTCTGTACTCATTTATGATGCCCTGCTTACATTGTGTTTATCCTTTTAGCCAAGCCTCCTTAGAAACAGTAGAACACGTGTTAATTCTTTGCCATTTGATAGGTAATGCAGGTGTTTTTGAAAGCTATAAACCTGTCCATAAGCAGTTTTTGATTTATCTTCTATATATTGTTATATACTTTCTGGTTTTCTCCTAGTAGTGTGTAAAACACCTATATAATTACTTATATAGCCAAGAATCATTTTTAGGCAAAACTTCTATGGTCCTCTGGCCCAAAAATAGAGTATGGAAGGACATAAACTAATCAAACAGGAATTAATTAGTACAGACTGTGTTTGTTCATTCTTATCTTCGACTCAAAGTATCTTCTACCTTTTCTTGTGATTTTTTTCTTGAACTCCTTATATGGAAGGATCTTATTTGCTTTCTACATATTGTCATTTTTATTTTTCTTTTCCTTCAATCACTACCCTCTTTTATATCAAACACATTTTTTTAAAATTAGTTAACAGTTGATATGAAAATTATAATTAAAATAGTGGGGTTGGGGATTTAGCTCAGCGGTAGAGCGCTTGCCTAGCGAGTGCAAGGCCCTGGGTTCGGTCCCCAGCTCCAAAAAAAAGAAAAAAGAAAAAAAAATAATTAAAATAGTAATTTATATCTAGTCTAAGTTAAAAAACAACTTCAAATGCTTGAAAAGTGGCCCTTATCACTTTCTCTACACTGTTACTATTAAACAAGCTTTATCTTTTAAACAGTATGACCATCAGCACAGAATCAGTTAGTACTTTAAGCAGCTGTCTCTCAGATTGGAGTGCTAGAAAATGTAAAAATTATGTTTACTCCACCTTTTTGTAGTTAACTATAATAGTGCTCTTTATTTCTTCCCTAATGTTTCTATTATTCCTTTTTAAAACTGTATGTGTATGTATCTATTTTTGTGTATATATGGATACTTGAGTGTAACTCTATCCAGAAGAGGACATTTGATTTCCCCCTAGAGCTGGAGTTGCCAGTGGTTGTGAACCACCTAACACAGACTCTGGGACGTGAACTCAGGTTCTCTGGAAAAGCAGCAAGTGCACTTAGCTGCTGAGTCATCTCCCCAGGTCATTACTATCATCTTAACCATTTCAACCACAAGAACTCCCTTTGATACCTCCTAAGGTAGTGTGGTAATTTGACTAAGAATAGTCCCTATAGGTTCATTATGTTTGAATGCTTTGTCACTAGGGAATGGGGCTACTTTGCAGGGTTTAGGAGGTGTGGCCTTGTGGGAGTACATGTGGCTTTGTTAGAAAAAGTATGTATGGATGGGAGAGGGGCTTTGTAGTTTCAAATGCTCGAGGTAGGCCCAGTATTTCTCTCTTCCTGCTGCCTGCCCATCTGGATGTAGAAGTCTTAACTACCTTCCCAGAACTATGTCTACCTGCTTACTGCCACAATTCAAGCCATGACAACAATGAACTAAAGCTCTGAAGCCAACCCCAATTAAAGGGTGTCCTGGTGTCCTGGTGTCTCTTTACAGCATAGAACACTGACTAAGGCAATGGCAAAGACTACTAATAATCAAGTCACGTAGGATTCCCCAGGACGTTTTTCTGCTTCTGTTGTTGGGTTATTTTGTTTTGTGTTTGAGACAGTATCTCTCTAAAAAGCCCTGCTTCTCCTCAAACTCACTATGTAGACTAAACTGGCATGGAAATTAAGTGTCTGACTCACTCTACCTCCCAGGTAAAAAATTAGAACTTAAGTTTAAAAGCTGACTTTGAAGGTTTGTTTACTCCTATGACATACAAGTTAATTTGGAACCACAGAAGAATAAGGAAGCACTCATATAATCCTACTGAAAGGCATGTCTCAACTACAGAAAATCAGAAGATTCTAATTATACACATTCCAAATGGCCACATGTGCCTATGAACTTGATCTCATGCACATGGAGTGTCTCGTGGCTTAAAGAAAGAGGAAGTACCCAGGAAAAAAATCATTTATAAATTTCAAACTAAAAACTCAATAAAAAGAATTATCAGGTTAAAAAAAAAAAACAAAAACCTTAATGAACAGATCATTCTTTAATAGAAAAGAAAAAGTGCTTTTACTTACAAAATTGGTCAACAGATAAGGTGACTGGGGCAGGAGACTCATCATATTACACTGCCTGACCCCAACATTTTTGTTTCCTACTTTGCTTTTTCATATTAAATTATGATTGAATTTGTAGAAAAAAAACACAGAAAACACAAAATGGAGAAAACATTAAAATCAAATTCCGAATCATTATATGATTATCAGCTTACATTTTTGTTCATAACTACTACTGTGATGATTTTCATGAGAGTAGCCCCTGTGCACTCAATATATTTGAATACTTAGTCTACAGTTGGTGAAATTGTTTGAGAAGAATTAGTAGGCGTGACCTTCTTGGAAGAGGTGTCACTGGGTCTGGGCTTCTGAGCTTTGAAAACCTCATGCCAGGCCCAGTTTCACTGTCTGCCTGCACCTTTCAGATCAGATATGAGCACTCGGATATTGCCCAAGTACCATGCTTGCCTACACCATAATGACCATGGACTAACCCTCCAAAACTATAAACAAGCCCCCAATTAGATGTTCCCCTTTATAACCAGCCTTGGTCATGCTGTTTCATCACACAATAGCAACCCTAACTAAGACACTCATTATACTTATCAATATCTATTATGAAAATATAGCAACATATACCTACATACTTACAGAAACATACACCTAATCACTTAAAGGTGTGATTTATCAGCTATGGAACATGATTACAGGATATGGCAAGGAAACAGAACAAAATAAAAAGTATTATCATGGAAGAATACTAGCAAGATTGGCTTACCACTTTTTCTCTGAATATGTCTTTTCCCAGCTTCCCTGAAAGCAACCACAGCTCTAAAAAATGCTCGGAGAACTGCCCATCGGAAAACAGCTACAGGATCAATGCCAGTCATCCCAGAAACAAAAGCATTCCTGCTACTTCTCAGAAGAGCCACAATGTCTGGACGCATATGATCTGTATTTTTTTCCCGAAAATCCTATGAAAAAAGTACCAATGTTATTTCTGAAAAAGACTACTAAAATCAAGAAGATAGTAGGTATGTTTGAATGGTGGGTGAAGAGAGATTGTAGAACTGAATTCAATTCTGAGTAGCTACCTGGGTGAGGTGCCTTCTAAAAAGTGCCAGCTAATTCTGAAACTACTGAATTATGTAATACTCTAATTTTATTATGGATTATTAGATAGTTAATTTCAAGGGGTATTCGATAAAATGGTATGATAGAAAACTTAAAAGATCTAGCCTTGAAAAACCAGACAAAAGAGAGCCTCACTTGTTCTCCAGGGTGATCAGTGGGCAGGTTAGACAAAAAAGCAGGAAAGCCAGGGACTGTAGATACTAGCTAAAGCTGCATGTGGTCGGAAAATAGGTAAATAACATACTGAGGGTCTGAAAAGTAGAGCTTGGTTTTCTTTTGTCTCATTCAATGATAAAAGAATTGGAAATGTAGAAGAACTGAATACTAGCCAGTTAGTATATTAAAATATCTGACCCTGCACAAAAAAAAAGTGGTACACAAAAATGAAGTACCTTTGTTATTTTTGTTACCTATAATTTATAGTATTCTATTATCAGCTACTTTCTCATGTATTTGTTTATATTGTTATGTATTAAAATGGAAGTAACATTAGACTTTGTTGAATTTGTTTCAATTCTGGCAGGATTTCTTTAGCTTTAAGACAGGGTACCACTATGTAGCCCTGGCTGGTCCTGGAACTCGTTATGTAGATTAGGTTGACCTTAAATTTACACAGATCCCTCTTGGGAAGTACTGACATTAAAAGAACGTACCACTATTTTTTTTTTTTGTTTCTTTATGGTTCTTTTTATTGTCCTGATTTATGATTTTTAGCATGTCCTTCTCATTCAATTGGGATCAATGTGCACTTTTACAAGCTTTCTTGAGATGGAATCTGATATTTCTTTCATCCTTATTTCTTGTCTTAAATGATTTAAATGGATTCCACAAACTTTAAAATACTGCAGTCTTAACTCTTCAGTTAAAAATATATATTAGAATGACAAGTAGTTTTAGTTGTGATTTTTCTGGATTAATTCATCAACTAATTGGAAGAGTTTTGCTTAATGTTTAAATACATAGTAACTGCCTAAGTTACCCTATGGCATGTCTGTGTGCCCTGTAGCACAATAGATTTGTCCACAGCTACTTCCATTTGGTTATAGCTTCTGCAGTGCGAGGAATTACATTTAGAGCAGCACACAGACCAGACGAGCACTCTATCCCAGCGACAGTCTCAGCGCTGCACCTACTTGTGGTCTCTTTCTGCTTTTGATCAACATTTTATCAACTGGATACTTTCTCATTGTGAAATATCCCTGTTTACCTCCAGTAATATCTCTAGCATTTGTCTATTTCTTTAGTGAGTATATAATTTCACCCTTCAATCATCTTTTACTTTAAATCTACTTGGTAACATACATAAACATCACAGAAACAGGAGTGTATAGTATATGATCAATGTCTCTGTAAGTCTTGGGCATTTGTATACTTGGTTCCCACTTGGTGATGGTTCAAGAGGTGTGGTCTTGCTTAAGCATGCCAGTGTGGTCAGGTAGTGAGTTTAAAGACTCACATCATTTCTTGTTCCAACTCTTTGCTTTGTGCTTGCAGTTTATGACGTGAGCACCTCAGCTTCTCCTTCAGCTGCCATGCCTGCTGCTTCCCTACCATGATAGACTCTTACCTTTCTGGAATGGTAAGACCAAATAAACTTTATCTTCTATAAATTGCCTTGATCATGGTGTTTTACTACCACACTAGAAAAGTAACTACATCATCTAACAACAGGCTCAAGACCAGTGAGTGTACAGGGAGGGATCCATGGCTCCAGCTGTATATGTAGCAGAGGATGGCGTTGTCTGACATCAATGAGAGGGGAGGCCCTTGGTCCTGTGGAAGTCTGATTTAGGAAGATACTGGAGGGGTGGGAGGGAGACTTTGGGTGGTTGGGGAAGCACCCTCATAGAGGCAAAGGGGAGGGAAGAGAGGGAGGTTGTGGGATGAGGGGTTTATGGGTAACCGGGAAGTGGGATATCATTGGAGATATAAAAGAATGGAATGATTAATAAAAAAAAGATTTCTGCTTTGTTTTACGTTATAAATAATATCTAAAATCTGCTTCTCACCTGTGTATTCTATCTCAGATACAGTACTTCAAATAGATTCAATTACTTCCCACCATAAAATATTCATTTATAATATCTATAAAGTATATGGAGATCTCCACACTATACTTTATATAAGATCTTCCCCGTTTCTACTGTTACTCTTGTGGTTCAATTTAATATTTCACCTCAAATTAAAAGGGGAGGGAGCTAAAGGAGAATTAATAAATTCTAAGAATCCAGCCTTGTCTCTCTGGTGTCCTTAAAAATGCAAATCTGCTTTAATAGTTTCACAGTTCCTATAATAATTTCAACACCCCCACTCCAGTAGTGAGGTTGATAGTAAGCATGTGGTATGACTGAAGCATTTAGCAGGCTGACACAGGACTGTTGTCTTCACTAACAGTATGGATTGTACAGGAGTTCCTCAATTCATTAAAAATAAAACACTTAGGCTTCTTCAATGTAGCCTAGAAATCCTTCAAGATTGAATCTGTCTGCTCTTGGATTCACTAAAATATCTCACTCATCCTTAATCTCATCTCACTGACCTTTTATATACTATTTAAACATACTTAACTCCTTTCTTACTTTATAGCCTAGAATTCACTATCTCAACTCACCAGTGTAACATTTACTTTAGTTCCTCTCAAAAATAAAAGTCCTTATAAATCTACAAAATAAAAGGTAATTACTTCATTACTTTAATTCACAGAAAAATTTATAGTACATAACTACAAATAAATGATTATGCATATGATATATACTTAAAAATCTGTCTAGCTTATCACTATATAATCACAAATACTGAACAGGGAACTACATATGGAATTTAATAAATAATTCTTTAAAAATGAATCAGTAAATGGTTAAATAGTGAACTAGGATGTCTACCACAGCTAGACATGGTGACACAACTCTGTAATCCTAGACACTTAGGATTAGAGGCAAGAGAATTAGGAGTTCAAGAACACGCTCTGCTACACAGAAAATTTGAGACTCTCTAAGCTACATGAAACAAACATGTTTTGTTTTGTCTAAAAAACAAAAAACAAAACAAAAAAATCAATGAGTTTTTAATTTTTCAAATCATTTCATTACTGCATTACAAGGAAACTAAGTATCATAAGTGCCAAGTTTAAACTTCCCAAGAGTTTACCATATCATCAGTTACATAAGATACATGCAAGAGTTAATGTTATTATAACTAATAAGAATGAAAGCTCACAACTACCTAATGGTACTCAGAACAGAAGCTTCTAAAAGACCATTATGAGTATCATTAAAGGAAAACAAATGAATTGTGAGGATAAACAATGAGTTTGTGACACATACATACTATCTGTTCTAGATTTTAAAAGTTCATTAAAATGGCCTAATAGATTTATCTATAGTAGGAAACCAGCAGAAACATTATCTAAAATGATAATATACTGAAAAATATATATCTCTATTCTAATTCTATCCTTACAAAATGTCTCCAAAGGCTACTGATCCAGAGCCTCCAAAAACTATAAGAAAGAGTAGCATGCTAGAGATAGCAATGATAGATCTGGGGGTAGAGTTATGATCAGGAGACAATGTTTACATGCATAGAACTGCCAAAGAATAAAAGGTGTTCTATATTTTAAAATACATACCTCTTCTCTAAAGCCATATTCAATAAAAAATTTACTGACCTTTACTCCATATTTTACTTTCCCAGCGTAATGTTTTATGATAAAAGCAGGCTCCATTACAGCTGGAAATTCAATGTAAGAATTCTCTTCATGTTGATGTTTAAACTTGTCAAGTAATGTTTGATTTGTAGCCTGTGGAAAGCTAAAGTGAAAGAGGTAACAAATTATAAGAAAGATGTAATCTTTTATAAAAGCATAAAAAGTTTACTATGATCATCTCATTAGATGCTGAGAAAGCATTTGACAAAATTCAACACCCCTTCATCTTAAAAGTTTTGGTAAGATCAGGAATTCAAGGATCATATCTAAACATGGTAAAAGCAATATACAGCAAACCAGTAGCCAACATCAAACTAGATGGAAAGAAATTTGAAGCAATCCCACTAAAATCAGGAACTAGACAAGGCTCCTGCCCACTCTCTCCCTACTTATTCAATATAGTACTCGAAATCCTAGCCAGAGCAATCAGAAAACAAAAGGAAGTCAAAGGGATACAAATTGGAAAGGAAGAAGTTAAAATATCACTATTTGCAGATGATTTAGTATACTTAAGTGACCCAAAAATTCTACCAGAGAACTCCTAAACGGGATAAACAACTTCAGGAAAGTGGCTGCATATAAAATTAACTCAAACAAATCAGTAGCCTTCCTCTACTCAAAGGATAAACAGGCTAAGAAAGAAATTGGGGAACTGACATTCTTCACAATAGTCCCAAATAATATAAAATACCTTGGTGTGACTCTAACCAAGCAAGTGAAAGATCTGTATGACAAGAACTTCAAGTCTCTGAAGAAAGAAACTGAAGATCTCAGAAGATGGAAAGATCTCCTATGCTCATGGATTGACAGGATTAATATAGTAAAAATGGCCATTTTACCAAAAGTGATCTACAGATTCAATGCAATCCCCATCAAAATTCCTACTCAACTTTTCATAGAGTTAGAAAGAGCAATTTGCAAATTCATTTGGAATAACAAAAAAAAAAGCCAGGATAGTGAAAACTATCCTCAACAATAAAAGAACTTCTGGGGGAATCACCATCCCTGACCGCCAGCTGCTTTACAGAGAAATAGTGATAAAAACGGTATGGTATTGGTACAGAGACAGGCAGGTAGATCAATGGAATAGAATTGAAGACCCAGAAATGAACTCATACACCTATGGTCACTTGACCTTTGACAAAGGAGCTAAAACCATCCAATGGAAAAAGAGAACATTTTTAACAAATGGTGCTGGTTCAACTGGAGGTCAGCATGTAGAAGAATGCAAATAGATCCATTCTTACCGCCCTATACAAAGCTCAAGTCCAAGTGGATCAAGGACCTCCACATAAAATCAGATACACTCAAACTAATAGAAGAAAAAGTGGGGAAGAATCTGGAACACATGGATGGGCACTGGAGAAATTTTTCTGAACAGAACACCAATGGCTTATGCTCAAAGATCAAGAATCGACAAATGGGACTTCATAAAATTGCAAAGCTTCTGTAAGGTAAAGGACACTGTCAATAGGACAAAACAGCAACCAACAGATTAGGAAAAAATCTTTACCAATCCTACAGATCTTACAATCCCATAGAGGTCTAATAACTAATATATACAAAGAATTCAAGAAGTTAGACTCCAGAGAATCAAATAACCCTATTTAAAAAAAAAATGAAGTACAGACCTAACAAAGAATTCTCAACTGAGGAATATCGAATGGCCACAAAGCACCTAAAGAAATGTTCAACATCCTTAGTCATCAGGGAAATGCAAATCAAAGCAACCCTAAAATTCCACCTCATATCAGTCAGAATGGCTATGATCAAAAACTAAGGTGACAACAAATGCTGGCTAGGATGTGCAGAAAGAGGACCACTCTTCCACTGTTGGTGGGATTGCAGACTGGTACAACCACTCTGGAAATCAATATGGAGGTTCCTCAGAAAATTGGACATAGTATTACCTGAGGACCCAGCTATACCACTCCTGGGCATATATCCAAAAGATGCTCCAACATACAACAAAGACACATGCTCCACTATGTTCATAGCAGCCTTATTTATAATAGGCAGAAGCTGGAAAGAACCCAGATGCCCTTCAACAGAGGAATGGATACAGAAAATGTGGGATGTAGAGGGCCGCAATAACATGCGCCACCACTAGATGGCGCTGGCTTCCGCTGCGCCCCACGTGGAAGGCCAAGTCAGACAAGATGGCGTCAGCCTTCAACATGCCAACCGGCCCCCCTTCAGGAAGTTAACTGTGCGCATGTGCAAGAGTGCCTTCGTGCAGGTCTTTGCCATTCCGGGCGCTGATGAGGTCATGAGTAAGCAAACCAATCAGGTGTGGATGCGGCATTAGGGGGGTTTATAAGCACCATGTTGGCGTGGCAAAGGGGCTTCTCCATGAGATAGAAATAAAGTTTTACGCATAGCTAGGATTTCTATGTCCACGTGCTTCTTGCCGGTGGAAGGTCGCGCGTGGGACAGTGGTACATCTACACAATGGAATACTGCTCAGCTATCAAAAACAATGACTTCATCAAATTCATAGGCAAATGGATGGAACTAGAAAATATCCTGAGTTGAGGTAACTCAATCTCAGAAAAATACACATGGTATGCACTCACTGATAAGTGAGTATTAGCCCAAAGCTTAGAATTACCCAAGATACAATCCACAGACCAAAGAAGCTCAAGAAGGATGACCAAAGTGAGGATGCGTCAGTTCTTCTTAGAAGGGGGAACAAAAACATTCATAGGAAGAAATACGGAGACAAAGTTTGGAATAGAGACTGAAGGAAAGGCCATTCAGACACTGCCCCACCTGGGGATCCAGCCCATATACATACAGCCACCCAAACCCAGACAATATTGCTGATGCCAAGAAGTTCATGCTGACAGGAGCCTGATATAGCTGTCTCCTGAGAGGCTCTGCCAGAGCATGACAAATATAGAGGTGGACACTTGCAGCCAGTCACTGAATTGAGAACAGGGTCCCCATTGGAGGAGTTAGAGAAAGGATTGAAGGAGTTGAAGAGGATTGCAACCCCAAAAGAACAACAACAATATCAGCCAACCAGACCCTCCAGAGCTCCCAGAGACTAAACCACCATCCAAAGAGTACACATGGACAGACCCATGACTCCAGTTGGATATGTAGTAGAGAATGGCGCTGTCCATCATCAATGGGAGGAGAGGACCTGGGTCCTGTGAAGGTTTGATGCCCTAGTGTAGGGGAATGCCAAGGCCGGGAAGCAGGAGGGAGTGGGTGGGTTGGTGGGTGGGAAAGGAAGCACTCTCACAGAAGCAGGGGAAGTGGGGGATGGGATAGGTGATTTCCAGAGAGGAAACTGGGAAAGGGGATAACTTTAAAGTGTAAATCTAATATACAATAAAAGAAAAATGCATGTCAAAAGATTTAACATCAAATTTTGTAAATCTAGAAAAAAATTGTTCAAGAGTAAAGCACAATCTATTACACAAAAATGTATTATTTTTTCCAGACACATACAGAAAAACCCATGTCTTCATTTGAAACATTATTAGAACGATTAACCTTTCTTAGATATAAGCTGGCTGGTGGTACATACTTGTACAGCTAACACTGAGGAGCCTAAGAATAAGGACTGCTGTGAGGATGAGGCTACCCTAGGGCTACAGCAGTCCTAGTTCCATCCTGGTCACAGTTAGACAGGGAGGCTGTCAGAAGTGAAGGTGAAGCACTCAAAAGGCACAATGGTTTCAAATATGAAAGGGAAAAGCACTTATACTCACTTGCTTTCTTCATCCAAAAGGTGGAGCAGTCCTGTTGGTTTTTTGCTAATAAGATTTATACAACAAGTATTATCAATATAATCAATGTTGTGCCAACTGATACCTTCAGTTCTATATTCCTCCTGGAAAAAATAAAATAGCAACTTATTTATCTTGCAGAAAATAATAGCAAATGACACAGTTTTAAGTAGGCTACAGCTACGTGTTGTTTTATCTGAATTATCTAACCTGTTACACGGATTGACATGTCTGTTTCGGTACAAGTACCATGTCTTTTGCTATTATGACTCTTTAACTTGAAACCAGGTACAGTGGTATCTCCTGCATTATTTTTTATGGTCAGGACCATTATGGCTACTTGGGGTCTTTTGCACTTCTGTGTGAAACTTAGGATCACTTATTTCCATAAATAGTGAATGATGGTGACTGCACTGAATTTATATCCCACTTCTGATAGCATGGCCATCTTTACAACAGTAATACTTCTAATTCATGACCGTGAAAAATCATTCCATTTGTGAGTGCTTCCTCTGTCTAGAACTCTCAAGACCTCACAGGAAAAGTCTTTCACTTCCTTGGTTAGGTTTATTCTACGGTATTTTTCTATCATCTGAGATAATTAAGAATAGAATTTCCAAGACTTATTTTGCTGACCATTTCCAAGGTTTTAGGAGCAATCACAGATTGTTAACATGAAAATGTTCAAATAGGTATAAAATTAACTAGAACATCAGCTATACCCCACAGCATGCTGGTTAACTGTGGCTAGTTTCCAGTTTATTCATCTTTTAAACTATTAAAAAGCACATCTACTTGGTTTTGGTTTTCTGGGGGGAAATGTTTGGCAGCAGTGGGTGCTGAACTTTGGGAATCTCACACATGCTAACACATGGATAGATAATATATCCCCAGAGTTAAAGGGAAATTTCTTTTTTGTTTATTTTTGTTTTTGTTTTTGAAGACGGGGTTTCTCTGTTTAGCCTTGGCTGTCTTTGAACTTGCCTTGGCCTCAAACTCAAAAAATACACTAGCCTCTGCCTCCCAAATGCTTGGATTAAAGGAGTATGTCGCCACCACCTAGCTTGTAATTTTATTATAATACTAAAATAAGTGTTAATGTTTGGAAAGCTGACCTTTGCTTTATGGTGCAAAATAATATAAGCATTACTTTTGTAAATATGTATTTTCAGCTAGAGTTCAGTATGCTACATATTATTTAGCGGGTCTCAATAACCAGTTACGTCCTGGGTAATTGTACATATTGATATGCAAGGCAGAGAGCAATGGATACCCATAAAATGTTAAGTTATTCAAGATAACAAGTTAAAATACCCCACTTATGACTGCAAGATATATTCCTCATTATACATTTAATAATTCTTGCTTCGTGCATTTTGAAGCTATTTCATTTGGTACCTATAAATTTGGGGCTGTACATTTATTTTAAAAAGAACTGATCGTAGCATTATGAGATATTTCCTTTTATACTTAATAAAGATACAAATGGTTTCTGCTAATGTTTGATAAACCTTATATACCTTTGTACTTTTAGCATTGAGTATAATATCAGACTGCCTCTGATACTGTTTGCTGCTCATCAGTCTAATGATTGTTAGCTGCTAAAGCAATCAACTCATATATGCCTACTGTACTCACTGGTACCTTACTATTTCTCCTTTCGCTCAGCTATCATCTTCTCTCAGCATTCCTTCTCATTTTGTTGCCCAGGTCTTCTGAGAACCCTGGACTACAGGTAAGTGCCACGTGCTCCAGCCTGGGCAGTGCTTCTACACTTCCTTGTGTTATGGTTAGGATTGCTTTGGTTATTTTTGCTTTACTCAGAATCTACCTTAGTTTGGCAAATATTTTATATTCACTTACTATCTTGTGGATATTCTAGAAATTATACCATGTATCTTTAACTTATCAATCTTTAACACAAATAAAATTTTCTATAACTTACCAGTTAATACAAAGATGTCACAACTTTATGCATGTTTTTGTCTATGTATATTTTAAGTCTATTTAAACATTAAACTATAAAATTGCACATTTTTGTCAAACTTAGTAGAATACTCATTTATATTCACCTACTTTAAAAAGTAATTTCACGGGGTTGGGGATTTAGCTCAGTGGTAGAGCGCTTGCCTAGGAAGCACAAGGCCCTGGGTTCGGTCCCCAGCTCCGAAAAAAAAGAAAAAAAAAAAGTAATTTCATTGTTTTTCCTTCAATTTTTAACATTTGTGCTATATAAGAATTATGATAAGAATATGACTAATATGCAGGCCTAAATAAAGAGCTTAACTGTTAATGAAAATATCCTACTGCCTTCTGTCTCCCACTGTTCACTCTGAAGAACTTAGTGCTGCTACACACACACACACACACACACACACACACACACACAGAGGAATGAATGAACAAATGAACAAACACACAGGAGGTCTGGAGAAGAGGTAACCTGTTGCATAGTGAAAATTGTTGGTTAGACTCCATACATAAAGTCCCTTGGAGAACTGAGAAGGTTTTTTTTTACTGTTGTTTGTTTGTTTTTGGAAGTAGCCATTCCTTCAAGCAAGCCTCACAAGGTAGTATCTAATAGTTTTGGAGTAACTGAAAGAACTGAAATAGTACCCAAGAGAATAAACCCTACAGAAATATAGAGGACATGGCAGGTATCTATGTTCACATATGAACCCAATCGGTGGTAAATCCTGACATTCGTGTGCCCTCGGTTGCTGCGTTGCACCCTTGGCACACCCAAGCAAGCACAAGGATTGCAGTTACTGGGAAAGCTGAAGACTGAACCTGACCTTCAAGCTGCAACAAGATTCTTGCCCTGAGAAGAGCAGGGTAGATGAGGCAGCTCAAGAGATGTAGACCATGACAAGCTGTCTGAGTCCACACGGCTGTAAAAATATTTAATCTAATTCAGCGTTTTACCCTTCCTTTGGGTAAAAGACACATGTGACCTTTATACTTATAACGAGCCTTAATCAACACAGAGCTGGGTGGATATTTATCCTCTGTGCTATAGTGACTCTTTCCCAGCCGATAATTTTTATTATATAATTTGCCATGTTTTGTCTGGGCTGCTCTTAGCTCCAATTCACTAACCCACATGGTCATTATTTTAAAATTCTTACCCCAATGGAGGCTTCTTCGCACACCAACTTTTTCTCTTTTTCCCTCATGGTTTTTCTCCAACTCCAAGCCCAGGAACCTAAACCCCACTGGTCTCTTCTGCCCAGCTATTAGCTGCTGCCATCTTTATTTACCAATAGGAGATCATGGGGGCAGGACGGGGGGTCGGGGGAAGTCACATAGCATCACCTGGGTCCGTGTGTGGTCTCTGGGAGCAACCAATATTTAGAATAGCAAAAGACCAATCCTCAACAATTTTTGTCTAATTAAAAAGGCTCTTTTTCTTATAATAATAAGAACATACAGTAGAGACAATTATGGATATTATTAGATACGAGCTACATTTAAATATCCAGTCTGTTTGTATTTGGCACCTTAGATAAGGTATTTTACCATCTATGCCATCTTAATGAGTTCAGAGTTTTGTATCTATCTCATTTATTATTTTAACCTGTATTACCATTTTAAAAACATCTTTTTTGACCTAGAACATCTTTTTATAACTCTCTAGTCTTTAACCCTATCCAAGAATTGAGAAGAAATAAATATTATTTGAGTATGCAGGAAGCATAGGAACATAGCTCTTAAAAATCTCAACAAGCAGCTGACCCAGACAGATGCAGATACTTACACCCAACCAAAAGACAGAAGCCAGGACTCCTGTGGTTGAATTAGGGAAAGGCTGGAAGTAGTTGTAGAAGAGGGAGACCCCATAGGAAGACGAGCAGTCTCAACTAACCTGGACTCCCAAGATCTCTCAAACGCTGAGCCACTGACCAGGCAGTGTACATAAGGTACGAGGCCCTCAACACATATATAGCAGAGGACGGCCTGGTCTGGCCTCAGTGAAAGAAGATGCACCTAATCCTCGAGACACTTGAGGCATTGGGAGAAGAGAGACCTGTTGGAATGTAGGGGGTGGGGACATCCTCTTGGAGACAGAAGAGGAGGAATGGGAGGAAGAACTAAGGACAGTCTGGGAGGGGGATAAAGACTAGATTGTTTAAAAACAAAAAGATAATTGAAAAAATTAAATTAAAAAAAATAAATGCTTTTGGCTCTGCAGACTAAACAAACAACCAGAAAACCACCCCACAGAAATGAAAGAGATAGTTTAACACCTGGACAGACCCCAATATTTCTTATAACACTGGAGCATCTATCTTTAGTCTTTTGGCCCAGAACATCTGACAGACCTTAAGTGAAGCAGGAATTATGAAGGATTAACTTACCCTATCTTGACTGAGCTTAGCAATCAACTATCTTTTGTCTGTCCTTTTTTGGACAGCATTTTGTCTGCAGATACTTAGGGCATTTTTTGCCCCATGGCTTGTCACAATTGAAGCAACTCAATATGGAAGGTTATTGATGCTCATCATCTTTTTTTGAAGTGGAATGGGGAATGGTGGTATTGTCAGGAGCAGACATGTTTCATAGTCAAAAGATCTTTTAATGATGAACTTATATTAAATGTCATACTTTGTGGATCTCTGTCACTTTTGAAGATCATCTATCTACATCCAGCATATCTGAATTGTTAAATGTTTATTTTTAGCTCTTTACTATTTGAATAACCTTTAAAACATTTTACTGTAATTAACTAAATTAGTACCTAATATGACCATGAGTTTGACTATCTGATTATTAACTTGGATTATGTAATTATTTTAAACAGTTTTTGATAGCTATTACTAAAAGGAAAGGTACTAGGCCTTGAATTTTTTTTTCTCTATTTTTTCATTTTTTTTTTCATCGTTATTAACTTGGGTATTTCTTATTTACATTTCGATTGTTATTCCCTTTCCCGGTTTCCGGGCCAACATTCCCCTAACTCCTCCCCCTCCCCTTCTCTATGGGTGTTCCCCTTCCCATCCTCCCCCCATTACCGCCCTCCCCCCAACAATCATGTTCACTGGGGGTTCAGTCTTGGCAGGACCAAGGGCTTCCCCTTCTACTGGTGCTCTTACTAGGCTATTCATTGCTACCTATGAGGTTGGAGTCCAGGGTCAGTCCATGTATAGTCTTTGGGTAGTGGCTTAGTCCCTGGAAGCTCTGGCTGGTTGGCACTGTTGCTCATATGGGGTCTCATGCCCCTTCAAGCTCTTTCAGTCCTTTCTAAGATTCCTTCAGCAAGGGTCCCGTTCTCAGTTCAGTGGTTTGCTGCTGGCATTGCCTATGTATTTGCTGTATTCTGGCTGTGTCTCTCAGGAGAGATCTACATCCGGTTCCTGTCGGCCTGTACTTCTTTGCTTCATCCATCTTATCTAGTTTGGTGGCTGTATATGTATGGGCCACATGTGGGACAGTAGGCCTTGCATTTTTAAATGAGTTGAAACATATGCATACCATGTTGTAACAAAATTAATCTTAAATTTTGTATCAATATACAAAGGTTTATTATGCCAATGAAAACCTTAAACCTGAATTAATAAACAAAATTTTGAACCAATATAAGAAAACATAACTTTAATTTAGCATTAAAATATGAATATCTCTACCAATGTAAGATTATGTCATTTTGATTTAATAATCAATCCCTATCTATTGTATTATAATATTATTAACACCCAAGTATACACAGCATGAGTCCAGGCTGAAACTTTGGCCTCATTCCTACAAAGTCTTAAGGACACCAGGAGGCAAATCCAAAATCTCTTTCTACTGAGAAGTTCCTGCTATACCTTTAACCATACCACAGTCATGGATATGATACTGAATGGGTATTTCCTTCAACCTCGCTAAGTGGGAGTTGGAGAGAGTTTGTCACATATGTGGAACTAGAGTCTCATGGGTCCTGTTGACATTAAGATGGTCACATAGAGAACTGTGCCTGTCATTATCTGTGGAGATAGAATGAGTGCCCTAGTGTCCACAAACCTAGTTGCTCTAGATGAAAACAGTGAGGTGAAAGCATGTTGGAGAAATGGTGCCCAGGTGCCTAGTAAAAGGAGGGTTGGTAGCAATACTTTAATCAACAGTCTGCAAGTCGACTGGGTAGCTAGAAATGGTTCAAAATAATAATAATAGACTACCTATCACCTCATATCATGGTATGGAGGAGCTGTGAACAAATCTAAGAAGGTGT